>NW_028229518.1:1071469-1224536 GCF_053477565.2 Lygodium microphyllum
CCTCATCCATAGCAGCACGCCAATTCTCATCTGCAACAACTGCCTCATCAAACTTACTTGGTTCTCTAAAACTTGTTACTTTCGTCGTATAAGCATAATGACGGGCTGAATATCCAGTGTAAGTATACATGTCAATAGTAGTCACCCCATAGAGTTGGTTAGTAACCAAGGAACATACTTCATCAATGAAGTGATCACTCACTTATTATCCACCTTCATAATAATCCATAGAAAGCCCTCACCATATTATCCTCAAGCCAATGGTCAATTCAAGTCCATAGAAAATCCTCATTAATAATCAATAGAAAATCCTCACCATATTATCCTCAAGCCAATGGTCAATTCAAGTCCACAAATAAGATCTTGGTGAGTGTTTCAACAAAAGTAATCTCTGCCCCTCACGCAATGACTAAGACAAAAAGCCCATGGTAGCTTTATGGACATATAGGACGGCCTATAAAATAGCCACAAGATAGACTCCATTCAGATTGACCTACAAAACTGAAGCTATTTTACCAATGGAATTCTTTGTTCCAAGCGTGAGAATAGTAGCCCAAGAGAGATGGAGGGCCAAGAAGCATGGACAAATCGATTAGGAGAGTTGGAACGTCTATCTGAGACTTGTCTCATTGCAACTCATGCTCTAATCTATGGAAAAGCATAACGTAAGAGTTGGTTTGACAAACACATTAAACAACAAGACTTTGGGCAAGGAGACTTAGTCTTGTTATACTCTGTCAAGGGACACGAGTAGAAACTGATGTTCAGGGGATTGGGACCTTTGAGGGTTTGCAATACCAATAGAACAGGAAACGTAAAGCTTGAAACCATTAAAGAAGAGGGCATAGGTTTTTTCAATGGAAGTAACATAAAAAATTATTACCCTCAATCACATCCACTTCATGAACCTTCGCTGATAGAAACACCGATGAACTTGAGGGTTGCAACCATCACTAAACTCGAGGAGGCGGATGAGAAAATGGTAGCACCAGCCTAGCTGCGAATCATTGTAACCTCTCAAAAGGCATACACCCTTGATGCACTAATTGATGAGAGAGTTGACACAAATATTCTAATTCATGAACATTGGACTGCCATCGGTCAACCCCAATTGCAACCAACCAATCTGAGACTTAGCCCGTTTGGGGGGTAATCCTATCCACTCTTGGAAAAATGCAAATTAATAATTTATATCGAGACTGAGAGCCTACCCATCATATTTTATGTACTACCTAATGTTAACCTCAGTTCAAGATGACAGAAAAATGAAGCAAAAAGCAAAAAAAGAATAGAAAAAGAGTAAAGGTGCAAAGGCGGCCCCTAAAAGCTAAGCTGAGATGAAAGCGCAATTTTAAAAAGAAGGCACCTCAAAAAAACTCTTGTAAAAGAGCGCCAGGCTTCCTCATGTGCCGTTTGTAAAGGAATAGACAGGTGTAGACTTAAGGCATGAGGCAAGAAAAGGGAAATAGGAAAAAGGACCTTGCCACAAAGGCCGGTCATGTAAAAAGAGATGGGCGCCCATGGAATTTTAGGGCTTGTATATAAAGTTCAAAAAGTGAATGGAAGCTCATTCTTTTGGTGTGTGGCTAACAAGAGACCTCTCTTCTTCTCTTCTTCTCTTCTCTTTGCTTGTGTGTGCTCTTGAGAGAGGGAGTGTGAGAATGTGAGGGAGTGAGAGTGTGGGAGTGAGGGATCAAGAGGGTGAAGCTCTTCACCATCTCTTCTTCTCTTCTCTTCCCTTTTCTCGCGTGCATACGACTACGGTGGATGGAGCTTGATGGAGGAGGCTTGAGGATGCTTAAGCTAGCATCTAGGATTGTGGAGCTACCAGTGTGTGTGAAGGAGGAGGCAACTCATTTTGGCATCGAGGTAATCTCATATTAGTAGGTTTGAAGGCGCATCAGCTATGTGAGAGGTAACCATTAGAGCTCACTTGGAATGCTTGAAACAATAAGCAGTCCGTGGGTCTTGGCGGTTGAGCGAGAGCTCCCACATTTTGATTCTATTGCCAAGACCATGGATTCAAGCTTGAGCACTTACACTCCTCATATCGAGCATCAAAGTAGGGGATTCATCCTGAACTGGAGCTTGAGATAGGTAGGAAGTTGGGGGTTTTGATCTTTGATACAAGTATTTTGGTTATTTTGGTTGTTAATGATTGGAAAAGAAGGGGAGATCATTTTAGTTATTTGCTTTTGATTCTTGTTGCATTTAGCGTAGGTTAGGATTACGAAATCAGATGGGAGACGCATAGGGTTTACTACTGTAAAACAGGGTAAAACAAGCACAAATCGGGGTAAATGGGAAAAAAGAGTGGTTGGAATGATTAATGTTAGCAAGGGAGTGATTAGGATAGCAAGACCCTGCTCGGGAAGGGGTTTAAGGGCCAAGAGACCATAGAAGAGCTCATTTTTCATCCTAGCAGTCAGAGAGAGAGAGAGAGAGAGAGTTTCCAGCATTGATTCGGTTCAATCTTGTCATCAAGGAGTTCTTCGCACAATTCAGGTATATCAGAACATTCATGCTATGCATTTGTTGTGATGTGGAAGTCGGTGTATCTGGTGATTGCGTGGATCGTTGGATTCAATGAGATCATCCTTGGTGCGGCTGTCGTCGTGCGCGACTCTGCCAATCCAAGTGGCTTGGTTTTGGACCGAGTCCCAAAATCGGACCATTTGGCCCTTGGACCACCCAAACCATTTGGCCCTCGGATAACTCAAATCACTCGGCTTGGACACGTATCACTCGGCTCGTTCGAGTCAACCCCTCGGACCACTCAAACCACTCGGTCCTCGGCCAACTTGACTCGGCCCTTTTTCGACTCGTCCCACTAATGTGACTCGGCCCTCGGACCACTCCACCCTCGGCCACATTTGTTTGGCTGTCCGAGCTGCAAGTTCAGCCAGTGTCCCTATTCAACCATTCGGCCCATCCGAGTCTACCACTTGGCCCCTGCAATTCGGACGAGTTGAGCCGAGTCAAATTTTTGCAAATTTTGTGGAAGTTTACACCAGAGCCAACTAGATATCAACTGTGCCAACCTTTGTGAGCCATCTCGACGCTCATAACTCGATTCTAGCACAAGGAATATGCAAATTTGCAAGACGTAGCTGCTTAGCAGCTTGAGTAGTTTGTCGAGAGAGTCAACGCCTTAATGGCAGCTGGTGGAGATACATACCCCAAACGAACCTAAACCGAGTAAGGCGGCGCAACAAGAAACCCTAAAAGCTACCAAGATGGTCAGAAATTGATCAAACAAGCCTATCAGGCCTAAGACAAGATGAGAATGCGCAAGTCGCTTAGACACTAGCTCTTCGCACTCACCTTGACTTCTAGCACTTGAAGTACACCTAAGAATAGCCGAAAGCCTAATTGAGCACAAGTGCACAAAAAAGAACACACTCGCTGAGTGGACGTAACTTGAGGATTGTATGCAATAATTAAGGAACTCACTCAGATAAAGGAACGTGAAGGAACCCACCAATAAGAGGAGATCCCAAGACATAGATGGGAAATTGGAGCCTAGCATAGGACTAAGCGAATAGCAAAAGAGACGTGGATCTACCCGACCTCCTTAACCTTATCGACAGATTGGCGGAGCAAGAGAACACAACCATGTCGGAGGAAAGCTCAAATTGCATGGAGAACGAGAAACTTGACTTAGGAGTTTTTCTAGAAACGATCCAGCGGTTGGTGAGTAGCTACGACTCTCACGCTCTGTATGAGCACCGCGATAGAGCGACAGAAGCCATCATAGTTGACCTACAAGAGGAAAGGAAACTAGCCCACAAAGCACTACAAGGCATAGTGGAATACAACCGAGAATGGCAAACTAGGAGCCTAAGGCAGAACGCCGAGATGCGAGAAATACAATGAGTGTTGAACCTAGCAGGCAGAAATCGAACTGACCATGAGAGAGCGCTAGAAGTAGACTTGATGCTAAGTGAGCTTCTCATGAAGCGATTGCTAGACAACACGGTAGCAGAGCAGAGCACTGCATCATTGGCCACATCACTACTAGTGGGGCTAGGGGTGAACCAAGGCTCCAAGAGCCAGCCTAAGATACTAGTTTTCGCTAAGCATCTCGATAAGTACCAACCCCAAGACGATCCGTACAACTTTATAGAGCAGTTCGAGCTTCTATTTTTGCCTATGAACAGCAAGAAGCCTTGGACAAAATTACAATTAGTGAGTAGCAAGGCTCAGAGTTGTCGAGCTAGGGGGGAGAAAAAAGATCACTCTTAAAATCTCCATAAGAATAGAGCTACAATGGGTGGAGGAGGAATCTAAAAGGCTTGAAGAAGAGCGTAGGAAGAAACAAGAAGAGTACAAAGAACAATTGAGGCGATAGGAGGAGGAGGAGATAGCTCTGGCCATTTGGAGATCAAAGGAGCAGCCCTCCCAATCTCAAGAATTGGCGATGATGAGCCCAACACGAGATGACATACCAAGCAAAGTGCAGTAGTGGAAGAGGCATGACCAAGACTGGCAATGGAAGGCAAGGGTAAAGCCCCTCTACACCCAACCTCACCAATCATGGCCACCCCTACAATCACCCCTACACAAGGAACTGTTGAAGGGGTGGTCAATAAAAGAAATATCATGGTTTAGGTGCAATACTTAGTAAGCAAAGTGCAAGAAATTATGCCTACACCTCGCGAAGGAGCCCCCCTTGTAGGAACAAAGAGGCCGATAATAGCCACCAACACAGAATCACACTAAGACCCAAAGGTATCCCATTTAGAAGTGTGAACTGCTTTGGTGCCTTTAGCCATGCGCAACACTGAAGATCATGATGAATTGGTGAAAGAGCTTCAAAGCCAACTCAACAAGATGACAGAGGAGAAAAAGACTGTGCTTGCAGAGCTAGAAGAGGAGAAGATTGCTTTTGCAACCTACAGGGTGAAAAAAACTAGGGTGATGATCATTATCAATAGGGAAATGATTGCATTGAAAGAGGCCTTAAAGGCAAGACACGGAGAGGAAAGCTTGAAAGATATGTATAATGAGGAAAGAGATAATTTCATTGCCCTAGAAGAAATACATGCTTTCAGCTCTATGGAAAATAGACGCCTCGAACTGGAAAAGGAGGAGTTGAAGAGGCAAAGCGAGGAGGCAAGAAAGAGTTGCAGGTAGCAAGGACCCAAAGAGATGGGAAGACCACAAAGAAGAAACTGGTAGAGCTGCACAACCAACTTTAAGAAACTCTCCACAAGCAAGCCATATTGAGGGAACAAGTAGAACACAACAACAAGAAGTAGCAACAAATGCACACATTGTGGCAGGAATAGGAGCAGGTGATTGCCACACCCTAGCCCAGTGCCAAAATTAAGGGCTAGAGAAGATGAAAGAGAAAGGAGAATGGGCAGCCACTAAGAACGAAGACAGAGTCAAAGACTTAGCTTACAAAAGCTGGCCCATTCCGTGAGTGAACGCCTCATGGTGGAAAGCAAAGTCATGGCTCTATCTCGCGACACAGGAATGTTGGAGCAACAATGCACATTTTTTAGCACAATGTTGAATGTCATGCAGCCATGTGGAGAAGAAACACTGGAAGAAGTAGAAAGAAAACTAGAACTAGCAAGGAGGGTGCTACAACATGGATTTTATACCAAGGCACCCAAGCATAGCACCTGCTTGGGATTAGAGGAGCAACATGCCCATCTAATCTCAACTAGCTTAACCTCATGGGAACTCACCTTGCTAGGGCTTGGGGAGCTAGAGCAACAAGTGCAGCTGCCTCAACAAGAGCCAACCGAGCCAATTCAAGAAGGACCCGATTTTGAACAAGACTAATAAGAGGAAGTGAAAGTGGACTTTAGCCACCAAGAAATGCTAGATATGTGCCGACTGATGCGAATTTTAAGGAAAAATGGAAGATTAATGGAAGCAGAAGGCGTAGATCCAACAATTTTAAGTGGTCGTGGAAGACAAGAATTCAAATTTATTCAAAAGACTGATCTTTACAATGGTTGCAAATTGTTCATAATTATTTTGCATTCCTGACCGAAGTAAGACGAGTTCTTGGCTATTCGGGGCTTCAAGCTGTATGCACAGAATTTTCCAGATCTTGAATCAGTCGTCGAACGGAGAAGAAACTGAAGTCAAGCACCTAAAAGGTTAAATAATGGCCAAAGTGGGCATGGCCCTTTGGACCCAAAAAAGGGCACAAGTAAAAAAAAAATCAATTATGGAGGGATCATTTTTTTCAGCGCTGATTAGGAATGATGCCTCCATCATGACGATTTGCGGGGAAGGGTGGTGGAGGCTGAAAAGAAGTGATCAATCTGAACATTGCCATGGAATTCTTGAATTTTTCACTCTACATCGCTTGCTTTCGCACGTAGAATGGCTACCCAGATGGAGATCTCAAAAATCATTTTTTATCTCTCATTTATCTCTCTCTCCTCCAAGAGGTAGTTCATGCGGGGCAGAAGAAGGAGAAGAACAGGATGATGGAGAATGCTTGTCCGATATGTACTGGATTGGTGTAAGATGCTAAGAATTGATGATCCATGTTGTGTAGAGACCAAAGGTGGGTCCGATGACAATCCATGCATTCAATTTTCATGACTTGAAACTCGCAATTTAACAATATGTCTATATTATTGAAGAAAATTTACTTGTTTTTTACCGTTTATGGTCCAAATGGACGACATATGGAATGAAAAATTATATGAACCTTGTTTGACATGTCTTTGAGGGCTACAAGTAATAATATGCAAAAAAGTAATTAAATGTGATCATTATTAATTATTAAAGGCCCAAAATGTTATTTTTTAAAGTAAAAAAATAGGGGTTTCGTTTTTTAGGTGGAAAAATCGTGTTCTTATAGAATGAAATGAAAGATAATGATGAATCTCAAAAATCATAATCAAATTGGGTCATAAAATAAAAAATAATAGTATTTATTAATTAAAAATTAAAAAATCAAGAAAAATAAAAAATAGAATTTGTGTTTAAAAATTATGGAAAATTATACATGTGTCTGTGAATGTATGATAGGGCTAAAGCATGAGGTCTTAGCACTATTTCTATGTTAGAGTGCATATTTATTGCTTTTCATACAAAAATAATATGTTGAAATGCTCTCTAAACCTACCACCACATGCACAGCACTTAATGGTAGGGAGAGGGGGATTTATGAGTACTAAATATAGGTTGAAAACTTATTTTTGCGATGCACTTTACATATAGGACAAGTTTGGTTTAAGTGTGGAAGGGTTCAGTAGCACAAGTATACTTGGTGTTGTCCCTATGCAATGCCACAAATACATGTTAGTATGAAATAATGAAAGGAATTGGTTATGTACCTTCATGTTGCTAATTTGATTAAATAAAATGGTTGAGCATGATAGATCATCCATTTTTGCATCACATTCATTACACAGTATTGGAAGTATATATCCTAGATGCATAGCACCTATTTTATGAATGTTGGCCGACATTAAGAAGGTGAGGAGTCCTAGGTTGTAGGGTTAGTGATCCATTTCCTTTGGGAGACTTATTTAGTGAGGATCATACTTTATCTCTTAGAATGATTAATTAAAAGAGAGGACTATGTATCGTACGTGTTATATATTTGAATGGCGCATCTCAAGGCCAATCCTCGAAGTGTACGAGCACCGAAGTGAGCCACAATCAGCTGAGGGATGCTCCTTGTGTATGTGCTATGAGGTGCTAGACACCATTCTATTTGGGTACTCCTTGTGAGGAGTTAGGAAGGGATCCATTGGACTATAAATGATGCAAACACATGTTTAAGTTAGATTAATGTGTCTAGTCTCCGGACACTCCTGGACGTGGGGCCATGGGGTATTTTGGTTGAGCATAGAGGCCCAGCTTTGCCTTCCAGCTAGAGCCTTAGAGCTAGTGTCGGGCTCGTTTTAGGTCACGACAAGAAGAACAAGTGCAAGAACCAAGCCCCCCTCTACAGCCACAAGTACAACTAGAAGAGCAAGGGAAGGAACTTGTGCCAACCTGAACAGATGATGGAAATGAGTCACAAAGGCAAAGAAAAAGTGGAACTCGCCCGCAAGAGGCTCCAAGCTAAGACACTGCAAGTTCCATAGATGGCCATCCCTTAAATCAAGGAGTGTGCTTGTGTCAAACAACTAGGGCAAGGAACTTGCAATATGGGAGCAATGGCAAAACCATGGCTGCCCCTTCGAGTTCTCCTTCACCTTCCCTTGTATATTGGATAGAGTATTATCTCCCAAGGTGGTGGAGGATGTCATTAAGCTTTTAGCAAGGCTAGGAAAGGATTTGGGTAGAGGAATGGATGCGACACCCCATGAGGTGGTAGCAGGAACTTGCATATTACTAGGAAGATAAGGCGTTGGAGGTATCTTAGAGGGTGGAGGGACATGAGGCTCAGCGTAAGTGGTGCAGAAACATTTGGAACTCTAACTTTGAGGCTTGGATGGCTTTCTACAACACCCTACTACATGAATGGGATGATCCTACCTATAGCCCTATCCGAGAAGGATTGGAGTTGACTTCAACCAGGAGGTGCATGGCAGATACGACTTTCCTCTAATCTACAATATAAATGCCCCAACCCCGAAAGAAATCCTGATCTTCACCGAAAAGAATCTCTATCCATCCATAGCATGTTTTCTCAAAGACTTCTCCTCATGTTTCGATCCCACCTTCATCACCACATGTAACTATCTCCATTTATTGCGAATATTATTAAAACAAAAACCTACTATAGAAGAAGAGTAGTTGTCGCCCCTCTTTTTTGATATCAATGTTGGGATACATAGGTGTGCAATGGCACACCTCATGATGAGAGCCGCCCTCTTGCTAGCATTTTGTTTGAACCTCTTAGAAGACATGAGTGACAGTAGATTCACTGGGTGTAACCACCCATTTTTATCATCTACTCCACTCAATGTAAGAGCTAACTTGAAGGGGTATCTACATAGTAGGGCTTTCTAAGCAAAGTCCTCAAGCTAGCATGTAGTCTAGCCCCTGCTCATGAGAATGTGATGCTTCTTAGTGTACTCCCTTTATAATTCCAAAAAAAAAGAGAGAAAAAAAGAAAAGAAAATGGAAAAAAAAAAGGAAAAGAAACATAACAATGAAATCAACCCATCTGTACTCTAAGAACATCACAAGCACTACACCTAGGGGATCACCCTAGTCCCTCCCCCCCAATCACAACTTAGGGCACATCAAGGGCATGACATGATTGATAGACCTATCTCCCTAAGTTGTGCACAACACCTCCATTTACACGGACTGGGTTCTCAAGTCTGGGACAACACCTTAGGATGCTGACCCATCTCCCAAGTCCACCATCACTTGCACAGTACATTGCACGATAAGGTAGACACAATGCCCTAGGAAGTGCACTCTTTTTCTTTTCAGGAACATTGTAATGTGCGGTGCAACAGTAGACCAATATCTATGGAGGCCTTCATCAACCAATCATCTATCTTTGCTATCAACAACCTCCCAAAATCACTTCACAAAGCATGCCCAACATAGCCTACATCCCTAACAACCCGAAGCATAATTTCTCATCAACCCTCTATAAACTCAAGCACATACTCGTAGGTGCCATGGGATGGCACCCATCTAGAAGGGGGTAACATTACACCCTCGGAAGAACAAGATGGAAAAGCCAAAAAATTGAAAATGGAAGATAGTCTCAAGGCAAAAGAAAGATAGAGGAGAAAGGCGGACCCAGAAAAATCTGAAGACCTGAAGTATAGAAAAAAGCCTCGCGAATGTAAAAGGAAAAACACAATAGTAAGCACATCATGATATGCTGGCAAGAAAAGCACTAGTGCATTGCAATTCATTTTGTAAAATAGTGTTGGACTCTCTCAGGCATACCTAGAAAAGGTGTACCCAAAAAAATTTGAAGACATGATGTGCAAAAAAAACCTTGAACATAAAAGAAAGCATACAACAGTATGCGCACCATGATATGCTGGCAAGAAAATCATAGGGCACATTGCAATTCATTTTGTAAAAGAGTGCCGGGCTCTCTCCCATGCAAATTGTAAAGAATGAGAGGCCTAGGGTGAGGCCTATGCTAATAGGAAAGAGAAGAAAAGAGAGTAGAGGAAGTGACAAAGGCCAAACCAAAAAGGGGAATGGCCACCCAAGGAATGGATAAGAGAATGTATAAAAGTCAAGAAATGAAGAAAGAAGCTCATTCTTCTGTGTGGCCAAACTTGCTCTCTTCTTGCTTCTTGCTCTTACTTCATTTTTGTGCATTAGAGAGGGAGAGAGGGGGTGTGAGAGAGGGGGATAATGAGGGACCATGGAGAAGCTCTTCTTCTCATCTCATCATCTTCTTCTTCTTCTCTTTCCCCTTCTTGTGCACATGGCTATGGAGGTCAAAGCTCAGAGCTTGGAGATGGAGTTTGCTTGAGGTCGCATCTTGAGTCATGGAGCCATTGGCAGATTTTTGGGAGGAAGTACTTGATCAAACTCAAAGGTAAGCTCACTACATTGGTGTGTGGAAGAGTGCGCATGGTTATGTGAGATGTAGCCATAGCCTTGAAAAGATTGAAACAATAAGTGGTCCATGGATCTTGGTGGTTTGTTCATGCAAGGGGGATGACATTTTATAGTAAGACAACCTTGGTGACTAAATGAGCAACCCTAGAACATACCGTATTCAAGGATGTGCAAGTTAGTTCTGACAGACTTGTGAAACTTGACATCAACGATGTGCTATTAAAGGGCTGACAAAAAGATCTAAAAAATATTTGGGAGTTTCCCTTTCTAGATGGGATCAGCAAACCCCAGGGTATGCAAATATCTTAGTGGGCCTATTGTGTTGTAAGACCCAATGTAGAAGAGTTTATCCTATAACTAAGGAAAGTGATATTTTAGTCATGCTACACAAAGAAAAATCTATACAAGATTATGAATGTGTACTTTCCTCGACTGACAAAAATGAGAGGATTGTTTCTAGGTATTGTTATACTTAGCTTTTATAATGGAGTGCATTCATGTATTTTATTGCAAACTAATCTCTTACTTTACATTTATAGATATATTTTTCCACAATGATTGCAAGGTCTCGGCTAAGTGTCTCTAGCATGTGCTAAACATAAAAGCAAAGTATGGTAACCTACTTTTCTAAAGTTATTGAAGAAAGTATGGGAGAAGCATCCCTAGTTCAATGCTACTAATACAATTCTCACCAATGATTCTAAATACAAATAATTGAAGAACGAGTATGAGTTGTGCCTTTATATAAGATCATATGAGCCCACATATTATGACTTGGTTAAACCCTTCTATCTTATGGATGTCATTACATGACTGGATGGATGATTTGTTCCCAATTGCTTACTCTCGAACGCAAAGGAACCCCCTAGTTGGTATAGAGGATGATATCTCCTCATTTGTGGTTGACCATTTTATACAGCTGGAGGAGTATGCCTATAGGTTTGACCCCCTTACTATATCCAATGAGCACTGTAACCAAAGTTCTATACCCTTGGTAATATATAGTTTAATGTAATTCTATCTTTTTTTTTTGTTAGTTTGCGTATAGTATACATGGGTATCTATGCAATGTTTACTTTTTTGTTAATATATATACACTAGTTATTTTACTTTGCCCAATTTTTTTAGTATGTGATATTAATTTTGGTACTGTGTCAATAAAAGTAGCTGTGTATGATTCTCATATTATGCTAAATTTATGTACTTATTCCTATGTTTTGGGTCCATTGATAACTATGGAACCTGTATAGTACCAAAATGGGGTACATATTTTGCATGAAATTTGGTGCTATTATGTACTAAATTTGGTGCTATATGAAGTAGCATGTGTGAATCGTAATTAGTATGTTGGACATTTGTACCTCTATCCATTTTGGTACTATGATGTACTAATGTTGGTATTGTAGTGTAGAGATTTTGGTAGTATCATGTAACTTGTATATATCCTAAGTAGAATGCTTAACATCTATATCTCTATCCTAGGGTGTCGTTTCAATAATAGTTTAGAATTACTATTTTGCACCAAATTTGGTGCCATTGTATATCAATTTAGGTACTATTTGTACCAAATTTGGTACTATATAAAGTAGCATATGCAAATAGTAACTAGTATGTTGGACAATTGTACTTTTGTCCAATTTGGTACTATGACATACTAAATTTGGTTGTAGTAATGCATAGAATATGTCCAATTTGGTATTATGATGTACCATATTGAGCTTCAAATTTTGTACTGTTATTTAGGAATACTTTTTTGTACCAAATTTGGTACTGAACCTAAATTTAGTGTTATGATTTAGGATCATTGTTTTGTACCAAATTTGGTTTAGAATCACTATTTGTTTCAAATTTGGTACCCTAGTAAACAATATTAAAACAAATGTAGTCATACTTATGAAAGACGAATCCAAAAAAATACTAAAATAAAGGAAGTTTGGAAAGTAAGATTCTGATTGAAAGAAGTATAGATTTGGCCACTTGTAGCATCTAAATCACCATCAATATGAGAGAAACTTGATGATACATCTATCACAATAGGTGAGTCCCCAACTTTCACTTTGCCTTTTCTTAACATCTATGGTATACTTGGTGGAGGAACCTATGACCTCAATCTACCACTCCAAGGTCTATCAACAAGACCATGACTAGGAGACTCTTGTGGTCCACTCAATGTATGTGATTGCTAACATATTTTTTGTGCAGTCATACTCTCATGCTTATCAACTCCAACTACATTCTGCACATTACTATACCAACTACTCATTTCATCAAAAACAACATCCCTGCTAACTCTCAGCTCATGTGTAACACGGTTATAGCATCCATATTCCTTTTACTTTAGATAATATCCCACAAAAACACTTTTTTTTGCTTTGGGATCCAATTTACTGTGTAACTCATCAGGAAGATGCATATAAGCAATAAATCTAAATACTTTTAGATAGGAAAGATTTAGCTTTCTACCCATAAACTTCTCTTCATGTGTCATACCATGTATAGTAGCACTGGGTGTCCTATTCATAATGTATACAATGATAGCAATTGCTTCATCCCAATAGTAATGAGGCAAGTTTCTTTCTGACATCAATGCATGAGCCACCTATGCAATATGTCTATTATTTTGCTCAAAACTCCATTTTGATGCTACATAATATATCTACATATATACTACTTTTGTATACCATTTTTTTGCAAAAAATTAAAAAACTCATTGGAGATATATTATCTCCCTCAATTATGACCTTAGGCATTTAATATGCAACCATGTATCCTTTGCAAAATCAAGAATATCATCCCTCATATTCATAGATGACATGAAGCTATTGTATTTATCTCCAAGTCCATCTAAGTATGCATGCACAACATTATCATTAACTATCACGCTGGTAGATCCAAGAGCTTCCACAATACTCTTGATCTTCAAGGCATATCATTAATGGACATGTTCTCTCTTTTTACTTGGTTCAATGACTTGAGCTACAACTTTCTGGCCTTCGTGTTTACTTCAACAGCCTTGCTAAATTTTTCCATGCAATAGCAGGTGTTTTAGATTCCTGCGAATATCCCATCATGCTAACCATGGCCTTTAACAAATAGCCAATATGTGATTTTACTCTGTGTCTGCTTCTAATCTTTCTTAGCCTTTATCTATTATGCAGTAGTATTTCGTGCATGAACTTTAGGTGCTACGGCCATGTCTCCTTCAATGTAATTTCAAACACCTTTGTTCTTCAATAAATTTGACATCTTGAACTTTCATGTAGAATAATTGTTCTTATAAAGCTTCTCAATTGACAATTTGATTGAAATTGTCAAACGTTTTATCAAAACAAATAACTTGCAAAAAACTACAATAATCTGTGAGCATGTTGATACCATGTATACCACAAGTAAACATGCAGCCTTTTCCACTGACTACACGACAATAACCACAATCTATATACTCTGCATGTAGATATCTTCTGTGTTTCAACCCAACAAACACTTGAAAACTTACAAATTTGAAATCTATAACCTGTGCACCTGTGAATGGCCAACACACAAAAATTGCAATATACCTATAAACTATTGTTGGACTACTTGCACATCCAAAACAGAGGTCAAATTGACCTCAAATACCAAAAATCACAACGAGAAAGCTCTAAATGATCTACCTTTAGTATACATACTGCTCTTCTTGCTCACCAACTTTCACTACAATTGGAGACTAGAACCTCACGAGCCTCCTGCGGCTATAACCTAAGGCCAATCAAGCAAGATGGAAGATCTTCTTACCCACTGCTCACTTGCTTGCTTGCTTTCTTGTTGCAATGCCTTCCCCTTAGCCTTCAATTAAGCTCTGTGCAACTATGGGACACCTTTAATACTATGAAAATAGACAAGAGGAGAGAGGTGAAGAACGTAAGAGTACACACACACAAAAGCAATGGGTACTTGAGAACATAGAGAGATAGGACTGAAATTTTTTTCTTCTTTCTTCTTCTTCCACACAAAAAAAACTAAGTCTACATTATGATAAAATACTAATAGGAAATTATCACAATGTATGTATATGTAGTCACTAAGTGTGAACCCTCTAAGGAAAGAAGAGGTGGCACAATGAATGTGCCATGACCAAGCATAGGCTACTTGGATATAGTCCAACTATAGAATCACTACTATATCCTCATGTCGATCACCTAACACACCAGTGATAATATCCCACCACATTACCAAGGCACATAATGGATGCCAAGTCATATAGAGCTCGACATCTCAACACATATTAAGTGCCATTAGAGCTTGAGAAGGTGGAATTGTTTCTACAAGTTGTGCCTAACACCTGGCGTCATAACAAACGGGATCCCCAATTTACTGTCTAAGCTGTCACTACTAGATGAATCATAACCTGCAGTGAGTGGACATATTACATCTTCAAAAACCTTTTCTTTTCCCTTATCTGTTCTCCCCCTCACTGACATATCCGTGTTAGTGGATGCAATAGTGCGACTTCGCAATCGTCCTGTCCAAGGACTCACTGTAGATGATACATCACCTGTCTGACCACTCATGGAAGTACTCTCTGCAGGAGTATTTTCAGCATGACTCATACTGGGTGAGCCATCAGTAGGCACTGCAACAGGATTCCCATACCAGGATGCTAACTCATCAAATACCACATCTCTGCTTATAAGTGTCTCATGCGAAGAAGATACATAACACTTATAAGCTTTCCGTTCTTGTGCATATCCTATAAACACACTTTTCACTGCTTTAGGATCCAATTTCTTCCTCTTCTCATCCGGTATATGCACATATGCAATGCTGCCAAATACCTTCAAGTGCGAAATATCAGGTTTTTGACCATATAGCCGCTCATACGGAGTGACATCATGAATCCCTATTGTAGGGGTTTGATTCAGCACATAGACATCAGTCATCACTGCTTCAGCCCAATAACCATTTGGCAGACATTTTTCATTTAGCATAGCTCTAGCTGACTCCATCAAAACCCTGTTTTTCCTCTCTGCAACACCATTTTGCTACGGTGTATAACTACATGTGAGCTGTCTTCTGATCCCATATTTAGCAAGATACGTGTTAAAGTAATTTGAGACATATTCACCTCCTCCATTTGATCTCAAACATGATATATAACAGCCCAATTCATTTTCAGCATGCTTCTTGAAGTCTTTGAATGCATCAAACACATCATCCTTATGCTTCAAAATATAAAGCCAAGTGTACCTGCTGAAATCATCAATGAATGAGACATAATACCGTGCATCGCCAAAAGAAGCATTATGTGAAGGACCCCAGACATTAGAGTGCGCCAACTGTAAAGGCCTAGTGTTGTTTTTTACATGTCTCATGAAAGGAAACCGTGCCTGCTTCCCAAACTGACATGCAGGGCATACATGACCAAAATCATTATACTTGAATTTAGGTAATCCAAGTACTACTTCCTTCTACTGCATAGATTTCAGCTTTTGTACATTGACATGTCCAATCTGCTTGTGCCAAATCTCTACATCCCGAATGGCACTCTCATCATGAGCAAACATGGCTGCCTTAAGTCCCGGAATGGTCGCATCCAAAGTAAACATCCTGCCATCTCTTTTGCCCTTGGCAATTAGCTTGCAGCCATTTCCATACTCCTCAATGAAACACCCATCTTTGTTAAACCTCACTTGCAAATTCTATTCTGCCATTTGACCCACAGATAACAGATTCTTTGTTATGGTCGGTACATGTAATACATCATGCAGGCCTTTCTTCTTGCCATCAGGCATCATAAGAGGAACAATCCCTTTATGCTTTATGTCATGTTGGGTGTCATCCCCAGTACATACATGACCATGTGTACCTGCAACCATCTCATCAAACCACTCTCCATGCGGTGTCATGTGGTTTGACCCTCCAGAGTCAATGTACCATCTGTCATCTCTATCATGTCTCGATGCATTTCTGGATACATGCTGCATGGCAAAGAGTCTATCAACTGACTCATCATGAGCACCACTGGAAGATACATAGTGCCCATGCTGTCTGCCCTTTGCCTTCATATCTCCCTGCTTCTTGTAACAATCCTTTGCAATATGCCCATATCGGCCACAATAATGGCAATTCTTGTCCCTGTTGGACTGATCAAATGACTGCCATGAACCAAATCCACCACCTCTACCTTGGGGTGATCCCCCCCTACCTCTAAACCCACCAGATCCATGCTGGCCTTGTGTATTTGCACCATGCCAATTACTCTGCTGGTACTGGCGTCCATAAGCATCACGAGTGTCACCACGACCTCGAAATGAACCACGACCTCTAGATCCTCTGCCACACTGGCTAGAGTATAACACAATGTCTCTACTTTGAGATGCACTTGAACTTGTATTCAAACCAAGTTTGACTTCCTCATGCAGCAACAAAGCAACTAGCTCTTCTCAGCTAGGGGCTCTTCTCTGAAAGAAATGGAAGTGTCAAAAGCTTTGTACTCTTTGTCTAAGCCATTCAAGGCAATAGCAATCATATCATCTTCTGATACACTTGAGCCAATGGTAGCAAGTTGATCAGCTATGGTCTTAATCTCCGTGGTATACACCTGGATGCTCTTACCATTCCTAGACATGTTGTTGAACTGTTGTTTCAACTGGATCTTCCTTGCATGTGTCATGGTTCCATAATTTTTCATCAGTATGTCCCAAGCATCCTTCGGAGTCTCACATCCAGTGATTTGAATTACCATACATAGAGAAAACCAATGCAGCACCTTGCATGCTCTTTCATTCCATAGCCTGTAAGCTCTTTTATGTTCATTAGTTGGATTCTGTGCAGGCAACTCAGGAGCAGCCTCATCTCCTGTACATAGATCCCAATAACCTTTGCCAACCAGAAAGTTTTTCATTCTGAATTTCCATAATGCAAAGTTCTTGTTGTCCAACTTCTCTCCAACTATTTGAGTGATATTGTCAGTCCCATGTGCATTAGCCATGATGCAATAGACTGTCTATCAAGTGCCTGACTCCCTGCAGACCAATAAGTATGACTGACCAAGTTCAGTCCGTAACAGTTTATGACAATTTTCTGCACTAAATTGCAAGGACAAAACAGGGTATTTCAGCCCACTGACACCCCAAAACAACCCACAAACAAGTGGTCTCAACTGTAGGTATAACTATCAATACATAAGCTATGTGTTTGCTTCAGCTTAAGCTTCTGTAACCTCACTGCCAGGGTACATACATGCAGTCTAAAAACTGTAAACTGTGAGTAACCAGCAGCAATTTCAAGTCCAAAACTGAGTGGTAATCATGTCATACATGTTCCAAAACCTCCCAGATAGCTGCTAGTACATTTGGCAGTTAAGACATGAGCATAGAGGCACAGAACAGTGCATAACCAGCACGTACAAGTGTCAACAAATTTAGTTGCAGATTGCAGTCAACCAAAATTCAGCATAACAAGCTCTAGGCAGCTCCAAAAATGTCTTCCAATCATGTCATACATTTACTTTGTAGTGGCAAGTTCAATACATGAGCATCTGAGTAGGCATAGACAACCTGTCTTTGTTGACCAATGGCATAAACTTCATGAACTGTTTGTAATTAACCAAGACAGTGACACTGCATTTACTTCAGCTTCAGAATTCAATTTTCAATGATGCTCATTGCTTGCTTCAATCCTCCATACATTCAGCATGTATAGGTCAGTTCATATAGATGATGGAACCCCCAAGATGACCTATATTGCTTCAGTAATACATAATGCTTGTCATTGACTGTGTATGACAGTTTTCAGCCACTAACATACTTCAGATTTGAGTGATTTCAGTGAGCAACTTCAACTCAAATGCATTACATCCGGTACATATGGCTTCTTGACATACATCTTGGCTCCAGTGATGCTTTTGTGTATGTATGAGTGCTTCAAGCTCATGCCAGACAAGTGTATATGCTTTGTAGTGGCTGTATACAGCAGGCCACTGTTTATGACATACCTGTGATCTCTGTTTTCAGCTCATAAGTGAGCTCTCACGTAAGCATACACACCTTGTACTCTTCAAATACTTTCCACTAGTCTCTGTCAAGCATTTAGCCACTTCATATCACTTGCATATGATGTTTCCAGCCACGAAGATGTCTGCAGAAATAGGCACAGTTTGCGCAAATCTGTCCTCTGCTCCAGCAGCTCGATTTGATGATGATGATGATGATGGAGCACACACTAGTGCTTAATACCCCCTTCACAAGGCTCTAAACAAGCCACAAACTGTAGCTTGAACCATAGAGTAGGCAATCACACAATGCCTACCCTCCATCATAATGACAGCTTGTTTGATCTTTGAGAACCCTTGATCTTCCACTCCTGCAAGTCTTCTTGACTTCCTTCTGCTCCAGAGAGCTCAACCTGGCAAACTCTGATACCATGTTCAAAGAGGAGAGAGAGACAGGGAAACACCATATCCATGAGCCTTCAGGCTCTCAAAGTCATTTCTTCATGTTCCACACTAAAACTGAAAAGCACACAATACAATGTAAAGTAACCTAGTCTTAGTGTTGACTAGACTGACTAACTCTAGTCAGATCACCTACTAACACAAACCCGACTTATTCACTATAGTCACATGGAGACAGCACACACCTAGCTGTCACAGATGTCGGTTACACACCAAGACAAACTGACAGGTGGAGCTTGATTTCTAACACCACTCTCTCAAGCATGTGCTCGATGTATGACAATGGATAGTTGTCCCTCTTAGTAGCAGCATTCACCTTCTTGTAATTGATGCACACTCAGATTTTTCCATTCTTCTCCATCAAGATGACTATGGGCGATACCCAGTCTGTGTGTTCAATTTCGTAAATGAATCCCGCTCTCATCAGCTTATCAATCTCCTCTTTGACAATATGAGCGTGTTTTGGATTCATAGGGTACGGTCGCTACTTGATCGGCATTGCATCTAGCGTCATGGGTATGTTGTGAGTCACGACACTCAGATCTACCCCCTTAAGCTCTTCTAAGGACCAGGCGAGCACGTCTATGTACTCTTGCAAGAGAGCGACAAGACTCGTTTCTTCTTCCTTAGTCAAGTCATTGGCAGTGAAGACTGGTCAGGGTGTTTCCCCTTCCTGGGCTAGGTTCATCTCCTTGACCTTGGCTGGTCCCTCAATCGGTTTTCTCGTTTGCAATTGACGCTTGGCACCTGACAGAACTACTACCCTATCCCCTTTTTTGAATTTTGTAAATCATTTAGGGAGGTCCTGCAGTTGTTTTGCCTTTTTCTGCCTTAATCGTCTGTGCCTCAGGTGGACGGGTAGGTCCCCCTTGGTGCGTTTGGCGGCCTAGGGATTTCTAGATCACTACCCGAACTAACCTCCGAATCAGAGTCGAACTCCCTGTCCATGCTAGAAGAGGTGGTCTCCCTTGGTGGGCGTAGTTCAGACGGCGACTCTATCCTAAGCACTGATGTCGTTCCTGGCTGGGCTAGGCCTGCTTGGTCAAGGTCTATGGCTCCTACGTGTTCCAACCAGGCACGATCACATTCCATGTGCATGACTCCTCGCTCTATCCTGAAGATACTCCTTTTTTGTGGCTTCGAGTTTGCTCGTGTTTGCTCTATTTCTTGTCTCACCCTCACTTTCGTTCACTGAAGGATTGGTAGTCTTTGTATTCATCGTTAGAATCCTCTTCGTCAGACTGCTCGTCATCTACTAGGGCTTGGTATATCTCTTGTCATTGGTCAAGAACTAGGGCCCAGTTATACATGAGGTTTAAGTCATGCACTACTCTGGTCCATTGCCACTTGGATTCATCTAAGAGATCCTAGAATGGTTTGAAGTTTGCAGCTGGATTGCCAGCTAGCTTGTCCATTAAGTATTCCAATATCTCCTGGAGTTCCCTTTTTTTGGTTGGGACTTGGAAGTTGACATGCTTAGGTTTCCCACAAAGGGTTCCTGCCATCATGTAGACTGGCACGGAGGGTGTGTCATTAGACTTGCCGATTGTTTTGATGGCTTGCTCATACGCCTCATGATCTGAGAATGGCAGGTCGATTGTAGCAAGGACATGCATCCAATCCCGCTTGTCCTCTGGGCATGGGATATACTTGGTCAAGGGCCCATAGCACTTCTTGACCTGGGTGTTACCCTTGAGCATAGTAGAGATGGCATCTAAGTCGATTGATGAGGTCTTCCAAGTGTCCATCTCTATTCTCACGGCCTTCGTTCTATTGCCAAGGAAGATTAAGCCGTTACCCCAATCTTCGATGACTCTAGCATTGCACATCCAAGTTTGGCCTAATAGAATATCGTAGTCCACTCCCTTCATGACTATAAACTCCACAGAGAATTGGACACCTGCGATCTTCACTGGCCAATTCTTAAGCACCCCGAATGGCTTGACTCTCATACTGTTTGCTAATGTGACATTAAACCTAGTTGTTTCGACAAGTGGGTTTTCCCAAGTCTGAAGCATCACGTGGCTAAGCACACTAACTCCAGCTCCCGTGTCCATGATTCCCTTTCTCGTTGTATCGCCTAGGGCTAGAACCGGTAAGATCACATGCATCTCGGAACCTTCTCAGAAGGCATTGACATGTAAGGATTTAGGCATAGAGTGCAACGTCAAACTCAGTATTTGCATCTCTGCATCATGGTCATGAGGGTCTGCCGTGACCTGCTCTCATGACCCTTCAACCCACTGCTTAAGATCTTGCCATAGGGTGGGATGCTACCTAAGTAGATCTCCCAGGCTAAGTGCTACAGGGGTAGTCACCAATGTGGTCAGGAGATCGTTGGATGCTCGTCTTTCCCCTAACCTGGATTGTCATGGCCAATGGCCGTGACTGATCTACGGCCCTGTAGCATCAAGGCTTGGCCTTAGAGGCACTGCTTGTGGTGCAGTTGCTTCTCCTGACCTTGGTTGAGGAGGTGAGATTGGCGTGTTTATGCTGGAGAGATCATCAATCTTTTCCTCTATGATGGGCTCAACGTCTTTTAGATGCTCTTGAGCCTCCTTCACCCATTCCTTCACTTTTTCTTTGGCCTCTAACTGTCACTTTGGATGCAGGTATTCCCCTACCTTAGCACTTCCCTTTTCGGCCATCTTAGGGGCTGAAGTCTCTTCCTCTCCGTCAGTGACCTTCTTTCCAATAGGCAGAGTTGTAGGACTCTCCATTTTTAGTGCAATTTTAGCTTCCAACCTCTTCTTCTTTTCTTCCCTATCGAAGCTATGTCAAGGTTGCTAGGTCCTGGCAATGATATGCCGGTGTGCTTTGTCTGGGCATGAGTCATGACCCGCAATGGGATAGGTGTAGCCTCCCCATCGAGGTTCTCGACACCAAACAGCCCCAATGGGACAGATGGTACATTGGTTGAGCTAGAAGACGGCTTTCACTTTGGGCAATCGACGAAGAGATGAGTGATTCCGCACTCAGCACACCTTTGGTCAGTCTTGTCTCTATTTTGCTACTCCTTCCTTTCAGGGCAGCGTGATGAGACATGACCTGGATGACCACAAGTCCAACAGGTGATTGGATCCTGCGTCTGCCCTCCTAGGCCTCTACCTCATCCTCTTCCTAACGCCATCACCGGCACGGGGTGATAATCCATGAGGACAGTGTTACCCTCATCGTCATGCGAGACGTAAGGGTATATGTAAGTTTCTTCCTCATTTGGTTCTTCCACGTAGTGGACTGGAGTATCGCTCGGTGGATAGGTCACGTAAGGACCAGGTAGTCTGGGTGTGCCAGTAGGGTTTATGTCCATCCTAGGAACAGTTGGCTTAATGTAGTTAGGTGTAGGAAGAGCCAATGGGGCTCCCCTTCCGAAGAATGGCTGCGGCCTATTCGTTAGATAAGGCTGGCCGTAGGATTGCGAGTACGGAAGTCTTCTTGGTAATCTACAATGCACGACGTCATGACCGAACCTACCACAGTTAGCACAAGGTCTTGACCTAGGATCTTGACACTCGGCTGGCAAGTGGCTTTCGCCATAGTACACGCATGGGACGTGTGCCGTTGGTTGTCTCAACTTTTCTTGCAACTTGGCTAACTCCATCTTTACATCAGCCAAGTCTTGGTTCGCCTCGGTGGCCTTCCCCTTATATTGGGATGATGGGACTGATCGCTTACTAGAGGCTGACTCTCTCTCTCTGAGCTTCGCAAGTTGGTCTCTTCTAGGTTCGAGCTCCTGGAGCTCCGCTCTTTCAGCTGATCATCGACTTTGATGGCTTCCTCAAACATTCTAGCTAGCGCGTCTCGCTGCAAGCTTGAATTGCCTGCCAAAGCCTTATATAACTCCTCATCTCGAATTCCACTAACGAATACAGTCGAAACTGCTCTTTTAGTCGGTCACTCGCCCATAGGGATTCTCTTGAAGAGACTCCTCACGTGGGTTACGTAGTCGCGAATGTCCTCCTTCTCTTTCTATTTGACGTTCATCAAGTGTACTAGCAGATTATCGGAGTATCCAGGCTCGAAAAATCTCTTAATGAAGAGATCCTTGAGGCCACTGAAGTTAGCTCGTTCTGCGGCATCTAGGCTTGTAAATCAAGTCCTTCCCTTGTTACCTAAGCAAAGCCCAAACGCTTGAGAGCATTGAGTCAGGTCGTTGAGGCCGTTGGCTTTGCAGACTTACTCGAACTACTCTACAAAGTTGTATGGATCATCGTGGGTTTGGTATTTGTCGAGTTGCTTGGCAACAATAGAGATTTTAGACTGGCTCTTTGAGCCTTGGTTTGCTCCTAATCCTGCGAGCAGCGAGGTTGCTAGTGCCGCGGCACTTTGCTCTGCTGCTGTCGTGTTATTTAGCAGTCGCTTCATGAGAAAATCTCTCAACGTCAAGTCTCCTTCTAGGGCTCTCTCGTGATCTGGTTGGTTTCTACCTGCTAAGTTCAGCACTCGCTGTATCTCACGCAACTCCGTGCTTTGCCTTTGGCTCTTAGCCTGCTGGTCCCTATTGTATTTGACTATGCTTTGCAAACCCTTGTGGGCTAGTTTTCTCTCTTCCTCTAGGTCTGCGATGATAGTGTCTGCCGCCATCATGCTGCGGTGCTCGTACTGGATGTGTGCATCGTAGCTGCTGACCACCTACTGGATAGCGTCCGGGAAGACGTTCAAGTCGAGTTCCTCATTAGACCTCTGGTCTGAGCCTCCTTCTTCCATAGTCGTGTTGTCGTGCTCCACCAAGCTGTCAACCATGTTGAGTAGATTTGTCAAATCCACATAGTTGATGCCACCTGCTTGGTCCTACTTCGTGCGTTGATGGTTTGTCTACGTCTTGGGTCCTCTCCTACTGGTGGGTTCCTTGAGTGGTATATCTGAGTGAGTTTCTTCAGTTATTGAATACAATCCTCAATCTATGGTTACTCAGTGTGCGTGTCGCTTCTCGTACACTTGTGCTCAATCAGGCTTTCAATTTTCTTAAGTGCATTCGAGTGCGAAAATTCAAGGTAAGTGCAGCAAACAATCTCGAAGCGTCTTATGCACTCTCGCTTTGTTTCGGACCTGATAGGCTTGTTGGTCAAGTTTTTGGCCGCCTTGACAGGATTCAGGGTTTTTCTAACATGTTGCCTTGTTTATTTTTTTCCAATTAGGTTTTCACTGCTCAGTGCTTTGCGTCTAGGTCTCTGGGTCTCGTTGCTTCCTACTTCAAGCTGCTAAGTGGCTGCTCCCTACGATTTCGTCTATTCCGTGTGCCAGAATCAAGTTCTGAGCGTCAGAAGGACTTTCGACAGTTTGCGCTGCTGAGCTCCGGGTCAGGTCAAATTTTTGAGAATTTGATAAAAATTTACACTCGGCCCAACTGGTCCGAATTGTAGGGTTCGAGTGGGTCACGCGGACAGATCGAGGTACATGGGCCGAGGGCCGAATTCGTGACTCAGATAGGGTAGACTCGAACGGGCCGAGGCGCAGCCTCGGATAAAGTCACTCGGACAAGTTGGCTCGGATGGGCCGAATGGTCAATTCGGACAAGGTCACTCGGACGGACTGAGGCACTTGGGCCGAGGGCCAAATATGACACGTGGCCGAGGGCCGAATCCTATGGCTCGGACGGTTTGGCTCAAGCGGGCCGAGGGCCAAATTAGTCAATGGTTCGAATGGTCAACTTGGACGAGCCGAGTAGGTCTGGTGGGCTGAGGGCTGATTAGCATTTCGGGCCAAGTGGGCTGAATGAAAGAGGGCCGAGGGCCGATTCTGGGACTCGGCCCAAAAGCGACCACTCGGACGGGCCAAATGCAGCGTGATGACGACAGCGAGAGGTCAATTTTGCTTGATTCTTGCGATTTAATCGATCATACTAAGCATAAACCTCCAGATCCTATGTAGGGGGATAGGGGAAGGGATTCATATATATGAATAGAGTGGTAGGCTCGTTGATAGTGCGATCGGATCGAATCTTGTGATCTCTCTCTCTCTCTCTCTCTCTCTCTCTCTCTCTCTCTCTCTCTCTCTCTCTCTCTCTCTCTCTCTCTCACTGAAATGGTCACAAATGAGCTCTCCCTTGGGCTCTTGGCCCTTATACCCCTTCTCGGGTATGGTGTTGATGCCCCCAATCACTCACTTGCTGATCTTAGGCATCACAAGCGAGCTTTTTACCATTTTTTGCATGATTTTTGCCCTGTTTTGCCTTGTTTTGCAACAGATCCCCTACCCTTCTCCGGTGCGATTTCCTAATCCTAACCTACACTAAATGCAACAAGAATCGAAAGCAAAAAACTAAAATAATTTCTCTATGTTTCCCAATCATCAAACAAACAAAATATCCCAAAATACTTATTTGTTTTGAATATCAAAAACACCCAAACTTCCTACCTATCTCAAGCTCCCTTTCGGGGATGAATCCCTTACTTCGATGCTCGATATGAGGCGCACAAGTGCTCAAGCTTGAATCCGTTGGTCTCGGCAAACGGAACCAAAATGTAGTGGGAGCTCATGCTCAACTGCCAAGGCCCACGGACCGCTTATTGCTTCAAGCGTTTCAAGCGAGCTCTAATGGCTATCTCTCACCTAGCGGACACGCCGTCGATCCTATGAGTGTAGTGAGATTACCTTGATGCCGATACGAGTTGCCTCCTCTCTCGCACAGCCCGATAGCTCCATGATCCTAGATGCGAGCCAAGAATCCTCAAGCCTCCTCCATCTCCAAGCTCCATCCTCCATAGCCATGCACACGAGAAAAGAGAAGAGAAGAGGAGATGGTGAAGAGCTTCACCCTCTTGATCCCTCGCTCTCACACACTCGCTCCCTCACACTCACACTCCCTCTCTCAAGAGCACACACAAGCAAGAAGATGAGGAGAAGAGAAGAAGAAGAGAGCTCTTGTTAGCCACACACCAAAGAATGAGCTTCCATTCACTTTTTGAACTTTATATATACAAACCCTAAAAACCCCATGGGCACCCATCCCTTTTTTACATGATCGGCCATTGTGGCAAGGTTCTTTTTCCATTTCCCTCTTCTAGCCTTATGCCTCTAGCCTACACCCGTCTAATATTTTACAATTGGCACAGGAGGGAGCTTGGCGCTCTTTTACAAGAGTTTTTCAAGTTTTTTGATGTGCCTTTCATTTAAAATTGCGCTTTTTGCCCCGACTTAGCTTTGGAGGTCACCTGCGTGTCTTTGCTCTTTTTCTATTTTTTTTTTGCTTTTTCCTTCCTTTTTCCGCCATCTCGACTTGGAGTTAACAACATTGATCCCATTTATAATTCTATGTATATATCCATTGTCTCTTTGTTGAGGTTTGATCTATAAAAAGACTTATTATGTCTTGCAATCTAGAGAGAAAACTTCATTGATAAAACTTCATTGATTTTTGCAATGTAGTGCATATCAAAGAGTAATATTCTCTATAAAATACTTGGATATGGGCCTCTCTCTCTCTCTCTCTCTCTCTCTCTCTCTCTCTCTCTCTCTCTCTCTCTCTCTCTCTCTCTCTCTCTCACTCTCTCTCTCTCTCTCTCTCTCTCCCCAATATTAGTTTCAATGTCTAGGAACTTGCTATGGATTTGAATAATGTGCATTCTTTCTCTTTTCAAGAATTTGTAAATATTAAATACATTTTTTTTTAGTATATTGCCTCTTTCTTGAGTTTTGATCTATAGAAAGACTTATTATGTCTTGCAATCTACAGAGAAGAGTTCATTGATTTAAGAATCCTAATGTTTTAGGTTTATTGTGCATTCATCTTGAAGAGTGATGTTTGGATTTGAGTTATAGGCTTTGGCGGATCGCTTGCCGGTTAGATATAGTTTTTTTTTGTCTGTCTTTGGATTGGATATCTAATTGTATATAACATATAAAAATATATTATAATTCTGATTTTGGCTGCTATTATTCCTTAGGAGGATTGTGTTGATTTAAGTTTTGGATTATGTGATTCTATATTGATTCTACTTTCAAGTCTTTTTGAAAATACTAATCCCAATCATGTCTCTCCTTGAAAGAATGCATGGTCTCTCTTGATATGCAGGCTTTGTGAGAATCCAATCAATATGGAATTTTTGCATCGGACAACTAGCAAGGATTATGTGTTACATATTCATAGGCATAGACTCAAATCTACGCGACATAGACAACGACAAGTTGCTAGGCTTAGGACTCAAATGGCAAAACATAACCGGAGGGGGCACAAAGAGATGTGTTCTACTATAGTTGAGTGTCAGAACGTTTTGCAAGGAGGGGCTCTAAATCATGGTAGCTTGATTCATGAGGGACTTCACAGTTTGATTGAGTAGCAAGTTGCTAATGATTATAATTGTGATGTTGAAAATCACCAAAATCTAGGAAATCATGTGATGAATGAGTCACATGTCAATAATGCTCCAACCTTTAGTCCTCGAAATGGAGGTTTTTGCTCCATTTTACATGCTTTGCCTGCAATGGATATTCATCCTATAACTACAATATTTTTATTTCAAGACCCAATTGTGCATTCCATGGGGAGTCTTTCTGAGATGTGTGAGCAATGTTCGGTTAAATTGTGGAGATGTGAGGCTCAAGTGCAGGGGTCAGTTTTGTTTGGTAAACATTATTGTCAAAATGGAAAAGTAATGTTGCCACTGTTGCAACATCCACCACAGCTATTGCATGATTTGTTGCATGGTATGCATCCTCAAAGTAGAGTATTTAAATATATGAGCATATAATAGTGCTCTTGCATTTGTGTCACTTGGTGCCAATGTTGATGAGCTTTTGTCTGTTGTGGGAAATTCTTAACCTTTAGAGTGCATGGCTCCATTTATCATCGTATAGGCCCTTTGATTCCTAATGTGCAATGACGAGAAATGCCAAGATTTGCACAACTTTATGTTTATGATACTGAGCATGAGTTATCTAATCGGTTGGATGTTATGCCTAATTTATTGCCAAATTTTCTTGGGGAACTTCAGTCTATGATGCATCAACACAATGCATATGCACAAGCTTTTAGATCTGTGGGTATGCAATTGCAAAACAATCCCGCTCATGATTTGAGAATGACTATTTTTGGGGTTCAACAGGCTAATAGACAATACTCAGCTCCAATGGCAACTGAGGTTGCATCTATCATGCCATGACAAGGCGATAAGAATACTCTTGACTGTTGAGACATACATGTTTATAGTCGATATGGAGGATGCATTGCTATTTCAAACTTGCATAGGGCATATATGCCAATGCTATACGTTCTTCTTTTTCCTATGGGTGATGATGGTTGGTATGTGATCCGAGTTTTTTACAACCCGGATTATTACCACAAATTTGGCCAAATCCCCTATCAAGAGCTTACCATATCACTTTCGGTTTACTCTTCAAGCACTAGGTATGCTACATTGCTTCTCGATTATGATAACTCTAGCAAATGGGGGGAACAAGTTCTTAGGAGGCATGTCAATGTAAAGGGTAAAAGGAATGGTTATCTTAATGAAAATGGAAATGGATTACATCTAGGAGTTGAGTGAGTGCATAGATTTTTCAAAGGACTAGCCTCCAACTACACATGGACTCCGTCTGCATCACTAAGATTTGGAATCTATCACCATCATTAGAGGACACCTCACCCTAGCACACAAGTCAATATCCACATCATGGTGTCATTTGGATCTTGCACAAAAGCTTACAAGCATGGATCCCTTTTGTCACATGCTTATATGTATTTATATACATATGGGGAACTAAAGTCAAAGCAGCTTTTAGAAGCCATTTTTTATCATCTCAATAACTCCCAAGAAAAAGCAAATTTCAAGAAAATTCCCGCAATGCCCGATCAGTTTCGACCTGGTCTACAAAGTTGCAGAAGAAACTTTTTTCAAATTCCTCACGAATTTGAAGTTACGAAGGCGCAGACTGCTGGCTACATGCAATTTTCTTCTCTCTTTCACCACACCAACTTTCCACTGTATCCTTCTTGTAAATATATTATAATAATGTGCTTTGGACACCCACCTCTTGTAATCTAGCTCCATTTCTCTATTTTGTCTACCACTACCCTTGGCTTCTTGCATGATGACCAAGGTGGGGACTTGTCCCATCCACTATTCTCCATATTTTCAAAGATGCCATACATCATCTAGGATTATGTTAATCAAGAAGATTAGCTTAATCTAATCCCTCATGGAGGCTATATAAAAAACCCATGGAGAATGAAGAAGGGGAGAGGAAGGAGAATGACAAGTCTATGAGAGCACTCTAGAATATCCTCATCTCTTTGAGGTAAGCTATGAGTGAGTTCTTTTATTATGTAGCATAATGGCAAGCTTCCACTACCTCTTCTCCTATTATCTCCCTCTCTTCTCATCTTCTCATTCCATGTAGCATAATGGCAAGCTTCCTCTACCTCTTCTCCTATGGCAAGCTTCCTCTACCTCTTCTCCTATTATCTCCCTCTCTTCTCATCTTCTCATTCCATGTAACATAATGGCAAGCTTCCTCTACCTCTTCTCCCCTTATATCCCTCTCCTCTCATCTCTCTCTCTTATATTCCAATATGGTGTCTAGTACATATATTCTCTCTTGTAAATTTGTGTCTTGGTTCTCTTGATTCTCTTTGAGAAAAGGGATGTCCTAGCCCATCCTCCCTTTGGCTAGGTGGTGCCCCTCTTTAGTTCTCTTAGTGAGGATTGGAGGTTGGATGGGTAAGAGGCAGCCCGTTCATCATTTCAGCCCTCATTTTTTGGTGCCCCCGCTGAGGACATTCTCAACCACAATTCTCTACCTCCTTATGTGGAACGATACAACACATAGTGGTACATCCTCTACTACAAGTTTCCCAAGTGACTCTTCTCCAACACATTCACCAATTTTTTTTAAAGATGGTCGATGTCCACGACTCCCAAAATGGTCTGATAAGGAAGCCCAAGAAAGAAAGTATGCCTATCGAATGACGGCACGCATGTGGGTAAAAGGTGTTCACTTTAGAAATTTCATTCTCTCACAACGGAAAAAAATATGTTGCCATCAATTGCTAGGTTCTCATAATTGTGGTGAGTGTTTTGCAAACAAAGTGAAGGCCCTTCCGAGAGGTCCTCGTCTCCAAATCATCAAATCCCTCTCTCTCTCTGGCCTAATCCACATCAAAGGAGGACAACTATGCATGAACGGTGTGGAGTTTTGTAGAAGTGCAAAGTATGGAGACTACCTTCAACTGTTGTTAGCTCGAAGGTTGGGTGTGGTTGAAAAGGTGGCCATCACACCTTATGAAATATATGTCACCGAGGATGGACACACCAAGGCAAGAACAATCACTGGTGAGCAAATTCTCCGTATAGCAAAGTTAGTGGGTTCCAAAAAGAAACACTCTGGGAAAAATCCTTCATAATTCAAGAAAGTGCATTCCCTCTACTCCCTTAAGTAGTCTCCACTCATGAATAATAATAATGGCCCGAATTTCTACACCTTCCACTCTGTATAAAACATCCGAGTTAATGTATGCATCAGTAGGAAGATTTTCTTCCAACAGCGTCTTGTCATGTACTTTGGGGCTGAAAGATTAAGGGAGATTCTTATATCACCAGAACCTATAATCTTTCCAATGCTAGACTACAATGCATCCTGCAATGTAGATGTCTTTATCCTATTATAATAGTTTCTCATGAATCAGAACGAGTTGTATGGACCTATCCGTCCACTTGCTATGCAAACTATACATATTGTAGCTAGCACAAAGCTTAGATTCCAAGGCATTATTAGAAGCATACTAGGGCCTAGACGTCTTGCTGAAATCAATGCATCTGTGAACCCATTCATTCTTCCCCTTATAAAATACAACTTAAGTCTAGACGTTTTCATCTTCATACTCTACTAAGGCAACATGGCATTTTCAAGTTTTTTTGGGCACAAAGGGGAGAAAGCTCTAGACTTTTTGGATGACGTAGAAATGGCCTTCCTAGTCACAGGCCCGGATGATGAAGCAACCAAAGTACGAGCCTTCTCTTTAGTTCTAAAGGGTGATGCTCGAGTGTGATATCAAGCTCTCCCGGAGGCTACAAGGGGTAATTGGGAGGATCTCAAGACCGCATTCATGCACAAGTACCAAGATACAAAGCCACCTGAAGATATTTGGAGACAACTCTTAGATCTTCGCCAAACCTTACCAGGGGAGTACCAAGCATATGAAGGCATGTTTATAAAATTGTGGGATAAATGGATAGCCTCTTTAGCCGAGGGAGAAAGAGTACCTGATTGCCTTAAGAAAGATTGTTTTCTATCCGGACTCCATCCTCTACTAAGGGAGAAGGTCAAAGGAAAGTTTCCCACATCCTATGAAGAATCAGTCACTTATGCGAGGGAGAAAGATAGAAAATTGAAGTATCAAGCCCAGTTGAAGGGGGGAGTTGAGCCCATGCAGGTTTTACCAACCATGCCAAGGCCTAGAGAAATAGCAGAGGCCCCACCTGAATCGGAGATACCACAGCAAGAGCTCCTACAATGCATTACTAATCAACTTGAAAGCCTTTCGTTAAATTTAGTGCAAGGAGTATGACCCCCTCCCCTCATAAATGAAGGCAATCGAGGTCCAAGGAGACAAGAAAGAGAGTATGTTTGCTATAATTGTGGGGAGATTGGCCATGGTATGTACTTTTGCCCTCATCCTAGGCGTTTTCCAGGAAATGGGTTCCAACCAAGAAGGAGGGGACAACAAGTGACACCACCTAGGGAAAGGTTTGTTCCACCGAATCCAGGGCCTCCACCACCGGTTCAAGTTCTCCAGCATCCTCGACCACTTGCAGAGGTACCGCCCTTGCCTGTCCAACCGCCAGAGAATCATGATGTTAGGATAATTAGTTTAGATGAGAGTGATGTCAAAGGGAATGCCAAAGTAGTAGAGGTTGAAGCAATGCCGGTGAAGAAAGCCCGGAGAATTGAGAGAATGGAGCCTACACCACCAAAGGAGGTTGAAAATATGGAAGAGGAGGCAGAGTCATCAATGGCTGCAAAGACACGCAACAGTAAAAAGAGGAGGGCTCCCTCACACCGACACATTGAGCCAGATGATTTTTCCCTGGGTAAAGGTACTAGAGCTTATGATTTGCTTGTTGATGTGAGGAATCAAGGGCCAAAAATTTCATGGCCACAATTACTACATCTATCTCCAACAGTGCGGTGACAATGGTCAAAGATGGTAAGCATTAGACCCATGAAGAATAGACATGTGAATGCAATCCAGGCTAGAAAGACGAAAGATATTGTGCCCCTAGTGGAAGCCGAAATCAATGGGCAGAGAGTGTCAAAGACATATGTGGATGGAGGTGCAGAGATTTGTGTCATGACGGAAAAGTTGATGCATCGTTTGGGATTAGAGGTAAATGAAACTACTAAATTTGGGGCCAAAATGGCTAACAATGTAGTAGTAAATTGTTTGGGAGTTATAAAGAAAGTCAAGGTAAAGGTGTGTGGAGTGCAATTGGAGCTTGACATGTATGTGATGCCAGTGAAGGGGGATGGCTATCTGCTCATTCTTGGGCGACCATGGCTAATGGAAATGAAAGCCAGACAAGATTGGGAGACAGGGGCTTTAGAGCTAAGGCCACAAAGGGGCTGCATAAAAAATGGAAGAGCACTATCTACAACATGAAGGAGGGCCGACAGGAGGATCTTGTGTTAGAGACCACCGCCACTGATGAATGGAGTTCCAGGGAGGGTTGGTCATCTATGACAGAGGGAGAGTCTTCTAATGAGAAGGAAGAAAGCTCTCTAGAAGTGATGGGGATTACATTAAAAGGGCCTTCTAGTAGTGAAATTCCGCAGCAGCTTCCAAAGGTCGAGAAGGAGGGGTTAGAAAAAATATTGCCTAAGGATCTATCAGTTGAGGAGAAGGCAGCCTACATGGAAGTGGTGATAAAACACTCTGCACTTTTTATTTCTAATTATGAACACATCATAGGTGTGACAGCAGTACAACATCACATTAATCTAAAAGAGGGAGCACGGCCAGTGGTGCAGCGACTACGATGATTGGGAGTAGTTCAACAAAACGCTCTACTCACTGAGGTGCAACGACTTTTAAAGGCAGGCTTCATCTATCCAATAGGCGACTCAGAATGGGTTTCACCTGTGGTGGTGATACCCAAGAAGAATGGAAAATGGAGGATTTGTGTGGATTACAAGCCGCTAAATGCTGCAACTAAGAGAGATCACTTTCCTCTTCCCTTTCAGGATGAAATACTCAACGAGGTGGCCGGGCATGAGAGATACAATGTTTGTGATGGGTATTCAGGTTATTTCCAGATCCAAATAGCTGAGGAGGATCAACAGAAGACCACCTTCATTACACCTTGGGATTGTTTTGCTTACAAAGTAATGCCATTTGGATTAACAAATGCCCCAGTTACCTTCCAGCGATTCATGAATTATGTCTTCCAGCCATATTTTGGGAAATCCATCAGGGTCTTTATTGATGATTTTTGTATTTATAGTTCTAAGGCTTTACATCTAGGAAAGGTGGATGAAGCTTTCAACCGCCTTACACAAATGGGGGGGCAGTTAAACCATGAGAAGTGTCGCATTGGCGAAAGCAGTGTAACTTTGTTAGGGCATGTCGTAAGTGAGAGGGGCATTGAAGCAGATCCAAACAAAGTTAAGGCCTTATTGGCGGTGCCATCACCATCTTCTGTGAAGCAACTAACCTCTTTCATTCAGAAGGTGCGATATATGGGGCGGTTCATTCATCTCCTCTCCTAATTAATATTTCCACTGCAACAGTTAACCCACTCTGAGGAGCTCCTGTGGAGTGACGAAAGCGAAAGGTGCTTTTACGAGGTGAAGAAGGATCTTAGCACCCTTCCTATAATTTTACAGCCTTGTTGGGATCAAGAGTTTTTTGTCAACCCGAGTTTTGGGGAAGATGCTCTAGGGGTAGCACTAATACAAAAGGATGCTAAAACTGGCCTAATGAGACCGGTTTACTTTTCTAGCAGAGTAATGACAGCATCAGAACGAGGGTACAAGATGGTCGAGGTGATGGTTTTGTCTCTAATGTTTGCTGTAAGAAAGTTTCATCCTTATCTTCTCCCTAGGCCGTTCACAGTGATCACGACAGAAGAGCATTTTCCCTATGCCTTACAGCACATGGATGTTTCAGCTAGAATCGCTAAGTGGATCATACAACTCCAAGAGTTTGACTACACCTTCAAGGTAAAGGATTCTACTCGAGCTTGCCTAGCTGATTTGTTGACCCATAGATGTCATCAAAAGAAGGAAAAAGAGAAGGAAAAGGTAAAAGAGGAGACACCTCCTCTTGAGGAGCCGCCACGGGTGGAGAATGCCCATGCTCTCTACTTCGATGGGGCCTACAAGCGTATTAAAGATAGAGCGGCAGCAAGAATAGTGGTGTTCAGTCCCGAAGGTGACAAACTTTATGGAGAAGGTATCAGCTTGGAGGATGTCCATTCTAACAATGAGGCAGAATATCAAGCCTTGCTTTTAGGTTTGAGGTGGTGTCTCTCACATGGTATCACTCGGCTTAATGTTTTTGGTGATTCTATGCTAATTGTTAAGCAAATGAAAGGAATCTGGGCTTGTAAAAATGATAACTTAGCAGTGAAAATGAGGGAAGCTAAAACTCTCATGAGAAAGCTACAGAAAGCCCAAATCTATTTTGTGCCAAGGCGCACAAATGGCGACGCAGATGCTCTAGCAGCTGAAAAATTGAAAGAGGTAATGGTGGGCATCATTACAGTAAAGCTTACCTTGTTTTAGGGTAAGTTTCAACTACAAGATGTGCTTTATTTTCTTGAGCATGGTGAGGCACCTACACATATGAGTAAGAGTGAGAAAAGGTGGCTAGCTACTAAGGCCACTAAATACTGCTTGATAAATGATGTGTTATATTGCAAAGGAAAGGATGCAGTGCTTAGAAGGGTGCCAACATCAAAGGAGATTATGGATGTGATTAAGAGCTGCCATGAGGGGGTTTGTGGTAGACATTTTGCTCAAGAAATAACCAGCAGGAAGATTCTCCAAGCCGGTTTTGTGTGGCCTAGTCTACATCGAGATGTGCAACATTGGTGCCGCACTTATGACGATTGCCAAAAGGCCGGACCAAGGAAGCTAGTGCATGAGGAACAAAATCCCATAACTACATCTGGCCCATTTGAGAAATGGGGGATTGATGCAATAGGACCATTCCCACGAACTCAATCTGGCAAGAAATACATCATAATGGGAGTGGACTACATGACGAGGTGGGCAGAGGCTTCAGCAACTAGTAGGATCACAGCCCAAGAAGTGGGAAAATTTATGTTTGAAAATATTTGTTGCAGGTTTGGCACACCTTTGGAAATTATCTCTGATCGGGATCCTGGTTTTAGGGCGAACCTAGTAGGGGAGCTAATGGAAAGGCTAAAAATCAAGCATAGGCATTCTACTCCCTACTATCCACAGTGTAATGGTTTGGTCGAAAAAGTGAATGGGCTGATTTGTAAGATAATTACCAAGCAGGTACACATGCACCCCAAGCACTGGGATAAAAAATTGAATGCAGCTCTTTGGGCCTACAGGACTTCATTCAGAACCTCACTTGGCTATACTCCATTTCACCTCGTCTATGGCCAAGAGGCTTTGCTTCCTATAGAGGTGGAACTGGCCAGTTTGCGTGTTTTAGTAGCCAGTCAAGAGAAGAATCAAGATAAGAAGTTAGCAGAAAGGATCTTGGATCTAGAGAGGCTGGAGTTAGATAGAGAAGCAGCAGTCCAACACGATTCCATGCAAGCTGAAGAGAGGAGGAAGACCTTTAATAAGAAACTGGCTAGCAAACACATAAGGGAAGGATCACTTGTGCTACGCTATGATAACCGCTTTGATAACAGAAAGGATGCTAAACTTGTGTTCAAGTGGGAAGGGCCATTCATGGTCATAAGGAGATATCCAAATGGCAGTTATAAGCTAGGTGACATGGATAGGAAGGTTCACAAGACAAGGGTAAATGGATGGCGACTGAAGCCTTATTTTCAAAGAAATATGAACACTTTGGAGCAGTCATTCAATGAAGAGCCACCAATGAGGGAGTGCAGTCCTCCTTGCTCTATTGGACCATCATTATCAAGCTAGAGGCATGAATACCTCTAGCCTAAGGGAAGGGCTAATGATCCGGGCTTTTTACAACCCGGATTATTACCACAAAATTTGGCCAAATCCCCTATCAAGAGCTTACCATATCACTTTGGGTTTACTCTTCAAGCACTAGGTATGCTATATTGCTTCTCGATTATGATAACTCTAGAAAATGGGGTGAACAAGTTCTTAGGAGGCATGTCAATGTAAAGGGTAAAAGGGATGGTTATCTTAGTGAAGATGGAAATGGATTATATCTAGGAGTTGAGTGAGTGCATAGATTTTTCAAAGGACTAGCCTCCAACTACACATGGGCTCCGTCTGCATCACTAAGATTTGGAATCTATCACCATCATTAGAGGACACCTCACCCTAGCACACAAGTCAATATCCACATCATGGTGTCATTTGGATCTTGCACAAAAGCTTACAAGCATGGACCCCTTTTGTCACATGCTTATATATATTTATATACATATGGGGGACTAAAGTCAAAGCAGCTTTTAGAAGCCGTTTTTTATCATCTCAATAACTCCCAAGAAAAAGTGAATTTCAAGAAAATTCTCGCTATACCCGATTGGTTTCGACTTGGTCTACAAAGTTGCAGAAGAAACTTTTTTCAAATTCCTCACGAATTTGAAGTTACGAAGGCGCAGACTGCTGGCTACATGCAATTTTCTTCTCTCTTTCACCACACCAACTTTCCACTCTATCCTTCTTGTAAATATATTATAATAATGTGCTTTGGATACCCACCTCTTGTAATCTAGCTCCATTTCTCTATTTTGTCTACCACCACCCTTGGCTTCTTGCATGATGACCAAGGTGGGGACTTGTCCCATCCACTATTCTCCATATTTTCAAAGATGCCATACATCATCCAGGATTATGTTAATCAAGAAGATTAGCTTAATCTAATCCCTCATGGAGGCTATATAAAGAGCCCATGGAGAATGAAGAAGGGGAGAGGAAGGAGAATGACAAGTCTATGAGAGCACTCTAGAATATCCTCATCTCTTTGAGGTAAGCTATGAGTGAGTTCTTTTATTATGTAGCATAATGGCAAGCTTCCTCTACCTCTTCTCCTATTATCTCCCTCTCTTCTCATCTTCTCATTCCATGTAGCATAATCGCAAGCTTCCTCTACCTCTTCTCCTATTATCTCCCTCTCTTCTCATCTTCTCATTCCATATAACATAATGGCAAGCTTCCTCTACCTCTTCTCCCCTTGTATCCCTCTCCTCTCATCTCTCTCTCTTATATTTTCAATATGGTGTCTAGTACATATATTCTCTCTCGTAAATTTGTGTCTTGGTTCTCTTGATTCTCTTTGAGAAAAGGGATGTCCTAGCCCATCCTCCCTTTGGCTAGGTGGTACCCCTCTTTAGTTCTCTTAGTGAGGATTGGAGGTTGGATGGGTAAGAGGTAGCCCGTTCATCATTTCAGCCCTCAGTATGTAAAGGTACCTTATAGTGGTGTTAATGTTCCTATTAATATACATGGATTGTCTAATAAGGACTGTGTTACTCAGATGCAATTTTATGCATTTCGACTACAAGTGCGTGAGGACACTGAGGTGTGTATGTTGCGGGTGGTTGATTGTTGCAACAATTTATTGTTGATGTTGATTGTAGTATATAGCAATGTAGGTTGGCTTGGTGTCGTCAGAATCAATCGATTTTATGCTCGGAAGTTTATAAGTGCTTAGCAGATATGATAGGAGTGATGGATGATGGGCCACTAGGAATTATTGGTGCCTCTGTTGGTAAAATGGTGGTTTTGACGTCTTTTTTTACTAGTGGCCAAGGCACATGTATCAGTTGTATCAGGATGCCATGGCTATAGTGCGGAGTAAGGAAAAACCTGATCTCTTTATAACGATGACATGTAATCCAAAGTGGTTCAAGATAACTAATGCTTTGTTTCCTGGACAGAGTGCTTATGATCGTCCTGATTTGACTGCTTGAGTCTTTCATTAAAAAACATTCTAATATGATGCATACATTGTTGGAAACTCAAGGTTAAATGGTACGACCTTTTGTGAAGTGGATGAGATCGAGATGCACAGTATGTTTCTGCTTCAGAAGCGTGTTGGCGAATATATGACTATGCATTGCACAATGAGAAGCCTGATATACAGCGATTGCAAGTGCACTTGGCTTATGAGAATTGTGTGGTGTTTCAAGATACAGTCAATATATTAGATGTTATACAGAATGAAGATATAATGAAAACTACTCTTACGGAATGGTTTGTGTGCAATTGTATTCATCCAGAGGCTCGAGCTATTCGCTATCAAGACTTCTCAGTGTATTGGGTGTGGAATGCACAACGAAAGGTATGGACAAAGAGAAAGTGTGGAAATACGTGTGGTCAAATATACTTTGTGCCGCCCACATCTGGTGAGCATTAATACTTGCGAATGCTCTTAACAGTGTCTCGAGGATGTATATATTTTGATGATTTGCATATTGTTGGCAACGTGGTGTATAACACCTTTAAGGAAGCCTGCATTGCAAAGGGCATGTTAGAGGGTGATGATAATTGTGCTATGTACTTGGAAGAAGCTGCATTTGTACAAATTGGTGCCTTCAATATATGTACAGAAGCCATTTCCTGATTTTGATGAGCTGATCTCTCTCATGATTACTGAAGAGATCAATATGCATGGTGATTCATCTGAAATAAATGGTGAACATGTCCAAGCATTTAAAGTTCCATCCTCCATCTCCAAGCTCCATCCTCCATAGCCGCGTGCACAAGAGAAGAGAAGGGGAGAGAAGAGAAGAAGAGGAGAGGAGATGGTGAAGAGCTTCACCCTCTTGATCCCTCACTCTCGCACACACTCACTCCCTCACACTCTCACACTCCCTCTCTCAAGAGCAGACACAAGCAAGAAGGAGAGAAGAAGAGAGGAAGAAGAAGACTCCTTTTTCCATACACCAAAGAATGAGCTTTCCATTCACTTTTCAACTTTATATACAAAGCCCTAAATCCTTTTTGGGCGGTCATCCCCTTTTTTCTCTTTTACATGGCCGGCCGTAGCCTAGGCCCTTTTTCCCATTGTCCTTCTATCTTCCTAGCTTCCTTTCCACCGCCCATCTACATTTACAAATTGCACGGGTGAGAGCCCGACGCTCCTTGTACAAAAGTTTTGACTTGCGCTTTTCCTTGTGTGCCTTTCTCCCTTATTTAGGACTCTTCTCCTTGTGCGTCTTTGTATTCTGTTTCTCTTTGCCTTGGCCTTTGTCTTTGTCTTCTTCTTTAGCTTTTTCGGATTTTCCACCTTCGTTCATTTGAGGGTTAACATAAAATGTGGAAGCTTTCACTCAACCGCCAAGACCCATGGACCGCTTATTGTTTCAAGCATTCCAAGCCGAGCACTAATGGCTACCTCTCACATAACCGACGCGCCATCCATATCTACCGGTGTAGTGAGCTTACCTCCGTGCCGTTTGAGTTACCTCCTCTCCCGTGCACTCCGGTAGCTCCACGATCCAAGTGCAAGCTTCAAGCAAGCTCCATCCTCAAGCTCCACGCTCCAAGTTCCATTGCCACGAGCAAGACAAGAGAAGAGAAGAGAAGAGAAGAAGAGAGGAGAAGATGGAGAGCTTCTCCTCCTCGGTCCCTCACCCTCACACACTCACTCTCTCACACTCTCACACTCCCTCTCTCAAGCACAAGCTCAAGCAAGCAAGAACAGGAAGAAGAAGAAGAGGAAGAGGAGAGCCACTTTTTGCCACACACAAGAATGAGCTTCTCATTCACTTTTCAACTTTATATACAAAACCCTAAATCCCTTTTGGGTGGTCATCCCCTTTTCCCCTTTTTTACACGGCCGGCCGTAGCCTAGGCCCTTTTTCCCATTGTCCTTCTATCTTCCTAGCTTCCTTTCCACCGCCCGTCTACATTTACAAATTGCACGGGTGAGAACCAGGCGCTCCTTGAATTAAACCATGATGCGCTTGCGCTCTTTTTATAAAAGTTTTGACTTGCGCTTTTCCTTGTGCGCCTTTCTCCCTTATTTAGGACTCTTCTCCTTGTGCGTCTTTGTATTCTGTTTCTCTTTGCCTTGGCCTTTGTAAAAGACGCACAAGGAGAAGAGTCCTAAATAAGGATTTTCCACCTTCGTTCGTTTGAAGGTTAACATTACCCCCCTCCTAGACGAGTGCCAGTCCCATGGCACTCACCGGCGTAGGTAGCTGGCTGTAGCATGCACCGAAGACGTAGGTGACAAGGACGCCTGTGGTTTCCGTGGAGGAGTGTTGGTGGTGGTGTGGAAGAAGGTCCTGGGGGCCTGTTTGTGGCCAAGGTGGCTGGTGGAAGGTTGTTGGAGTTGGTGGTAGGGCTATTTTGTGTTGGGTATTGCATTGATGGCCAGCACAAGTGTTGGTTCGTTAGGGATTCTACATAAGACGATTCTTTGCGGACTTGTCGGATGGTAAGGGATAAGCATTCAGAGTTGGGTGTGGATGAAGAGCGAACGACATTTTCGTTGGAGTCTTCAACACCTGCAATTGGAAACCTCTCATGTGGTCTCTCCCTAAGGGTAGTGCTAGTCTTCTCTATTGTGCACAAGAGATAGTGCAATTAGTTTGGGAGACAGGTCAAACTCTAAGCAAGCTGAGAGTATTGTCCTGCACTTGAGGACCCAAACTGTGTATATACTTCAGTGCAGATATTATGTGAGTGCTTGTGTATACTTAGATATTACTTAGTTAGAAGACTGTCGGCCTGGTTCCTTGTATAGCAATGGGTCAGTGAAGCAAGGGCTTAGTTGATGGAAAAATTTGTCGATGAAGACGGGGAGTACACTTGAAGATTGCTTGAGACATCATTATGGTCTTGTCAAGGCAATGGAGCACAATTCAGCTCTGTGATGTCTTAGCTTTTGGTAGCTAGTGGCTACTTGTAGTGCTTGAACAGTATGGTGTACTTTTCCAGTGTCTTTCATGCCTTGCTTACCACTGTTGATTGTAATGGCATTGAAATGAGTGCAAAAGAATTGTGCAAGTGGTTCAGGGTAACAGGTCTAACCATAGGCGAGGCGAGCTCCCGAGGTATGTCCTACCCTTGATGTGCCCTGAACAATTGTGGGGGATGTACAAAGGGCTAGGGGATTAGGGACAGAGCCAACCGACCAAGGTCACTGGACGTACCTAATTTGAGGACCCCTAGGTGCGGTGCTGTGATTGTGTGTGTGTTTTTCTTTTTCTTTTCTTTTCTTTTCTTTTCTTTCTTTCTTTTTTGGTGGTGGAAAAATGAATACTATCAATGCCATACTTTGAGGCTGTTAGCCTTTCATTTGGATTTGAGAAATGTTGGGATCCAAAGGCTATGAAGAATGTATATTACAAAGATGATTGTGTCACCAGCCTTGATGCTAGAGGAACTGTTGTTGAGATGAAGAGATACACTTGAGATTTTGCAAATCTCTTTGTAACATGTGAGACATCGAATAATTGAGGTAGCACTTGGAGTGAGCTATGTATGGACAAGGGCAGAGCATCGTGCAAATTGAATCCTGGATGATGAAGAGACGTTCGCCCTTGTTGAGAGCATGGCTCCTGCCCGAACATAGAGTTTGGCCAAGAAGGAGGAGGTAATCTTTGGCCATGCTCAATTGGCGATATGTGCTTTTTCTGGAGAGGTGTCCTTGGCTTCTCATCCAGTGGTGTTTCCGTCATGGCTTTTGTTTCTTGGTATTCCTGTCACCTCCTCCATAATGGTTCTTTGTGGGGTTGGTGGTCTTGTGGTGACTTGGATATAAAATGCTTCTAGACATTGACCTGTGTTATTCTGCATCAACTTGTCACTTCGTGAGAGTACATGCTTGCTTGCATTAAGTACATCGGACCAATGCAATCATGTTAAGACATAATTTTTTAGAATGCTATGATGCCTATCCCATTACTTGTTAAGGTCGCATACATTAACGGTAGGTGAAGGAAGTGTATACAAGTGGGGATCTTGCCCCTTTACTCATCAAAAACAAAAAGTTATGGCATGATGACTTGCCAAGCTACTTATGCAGCATAGGGGCTTAGTCGATAGGTACTAGGCGGGTGAGTCCCGTTGGCTAGGCGACCGGGGCGGTGCTAGTGCGGGGCTCCCATGAGGCTGGGCAGGGAACATGTCGGCCGGGACATGAATGGTGTAGTCACGGGCCGCTACCATTCCCAGAATGTCTTTAAACAATTCATTAAATTCTGCCCTATCCCTGGCTACCTTGTCACTTCGTGAGCACCGGGTGCCCAAGCGTGCGTTGGGGGTCTGTGCAATTGGCGTTGCCACATTTTGTGTGCCTCCCTGAGCGTCTGCTCCCTTGGCCTGTGGATTCTTCGGCCTTCGTCCGGGGCGGTGCCGCTTGGGGCCGCGTTTCTTGGCATACCTTTTAAGAGTGGACACGTAGCGCACCGGCGAAGGGGCATGTGCTTCATGTTCCCATCGGCAACGGAGAGCATCTTTGCAAGCTAGCTGCCCTCGACTCTCCATGTTTTCCTCGTAGGGGGACCTGCAAGGTGCGAACCAAGGGTTAGGCCTTGATACAGGATACAACTGTTTGCATGGAAGGGATTTTAATGTGGTTTATCAAGTGCATATGACAAGAAGGGGAGGGGTGAGGCATGCAGTGTTTATTGTAGAGGGATGGCCCCCGTGATGTATATTTAGCCTCCTACCATTAGCAGATCTTGGCTCATGCCGAGTTACGTCAGCTGGTGGTCATGAATTTAGGCAGGGCTCAACCTTGGAAGGATAGATCGGAAAGGGAAGAAGGTGTATAGAAAAGGGGCTGCACCCTGTCTACACCATCAAAGTTATTGGTCAAGGCTTCCTATGGCGGTAATGTGGGTTGCGTGCCCTTTACTTGGAGGTGGGGATAGTCACACAGCTTTTAAATGCGTGATGAGAGGAGGACTTGAGGAGCTTAGTTTGTCAGACCCAACTCTTCTCCCTGCGCTTGACTATCATTACTTGTGTGTGTTGACATTGTTTATACACGATGACACAAAAATCAGTGTTTATTTATATACATATTTATGAATCCATGTCACTTCACGAGGATAAGAACCAAGTATAGAACTCGGGGTTGTACTGGAGCGTGGCACACACATCTAGTTTTCGTGGCAGCTTACTTAATATCGATAGATATTTTGCCACATCGAGTAGCATGGAACCTTGTCCGAGTCTACTGGCTATATGTAACTCCTCCTCAGTGAGAACCTTATCAAACAGAGCATTCTCTTGGCTAGTTTCAGCTAAGTCCATACCCCGAATGGCAGTCAGCACTCGAAGGGAAGTTGGTGCCACATAGGTTGGGTCTCTTTGAGACCGCCATTTGGCCAATCGCTCCTCTGAGATTGTCATGATCTGAGCCCCTAGTTCGGCCATTACAACGCGGCTTTCACACCAACCCTGCTCAAATTAAATCTAGCCTGCAGACAGTCGCTTTAGTTGCTCTATGTCTACGAGATTCGGTCGGTAGAGCACTTCATTGAACGTGACGGTTAAGCGCAGTTCATCAGCCTCCTCGTCAGAGATGAGTCGCCTGCGTTCATATAAGAGCTTGTTATAGTGCTCGTCAAGATGTTCTTGCTCTTCCCAGGATAGAGGAAAGGGAAAGTAACCTCCAAGCTGCTCCTTGGGAATTGTGCCCATGTCCACAAGGACGTAGACACGTGCGACCACTTTGAGCTTAGCATCCAACTCAGTTAAGCATTCTGTGACACTTCTATGTTCAGCGAGGGCTTGCTCGGTTGCTATCGCATGCAAAGTTCTAAGAGTTTCCTTAGGCTTTAGCATGGCTGGGGGCTCAGGCCTAGATGAGCAAGATTGGTCAACGCTAGGATTTCTTATGCTCTTGGGGTTCTCACGTTTCTCCTGAGGTTTTGCTGCTATTTTGTCATGGTTCTTCTCGGATGTGAATGGTATGACCTTGTCACCCTGTTGTGATAGCGTTGTATCCACTCTTAATTTATCAATGTAAGTTCTATTGTCAGTGGATAGAGTGTTGCAAGCAACTGTTGATGGCAACGGTTGCTTTGGTTTTTCAGAGTACACGGATGTGTCTGAGGGTTCACCACTATTAGGAGAGACATCAATGGGTTCATTGGTGGATGGACTTGATGCTTTATTCCCCATCTCTCCCTCGCTCTTGGTCTCAATGCTCTTGGGGTCCACTACCACCTATAGCTGCTATTGTTTTCGATGTTTTCTCCTCTTTTTCTTGGTCAATGAAGATGCATCTCTCAACGATTCAAGACCCTGGACTAGGTCAATCGTTGATGTGCTTGGTTGGGCCTTAGCATTCTCTTTCTCTAGTGTGTCCTTACGGGGCATGGTCGTGGCCTGCTAAATAGCCTTGCTAGGTTGTGAGAGCACAACTACCTCCCTTTTCGGAGAGTCTAGCCCTTCACCCAACTCCCTTGTGTGTAACTCCTCCAGCCTAGGGTTTAGGCACTTTGAAAGTGCTGGAGTTGTTGAGGAAGTTGGTTGTGACACCTCCTCCACAGGTAAACTTCCAAGGACACTTTCCACAAGGGGCATTGTCACGGCCAAGGGCTGTGACTGCTATGATTCCTGATTAGAAGTAGTAGCAACTAGTTTAGAGGGCTAGCTACCCTTGGTGGATTGCGGTGTCATGGCCCTAGGGCGATCAGGAGTGGTTGTGTCTTTTGTTGGCCTTTGAGCACTCATCTGTGTAGATCGAGCATGAGTTAATCTAGTCACATTAGGTGGCTCATGCATATCCTTGGTTTGAGAGCTACAGATGGCATCATGTCCCACCTCTTGGACATTTGGAAGCTTAGATGGAGATAGAGATTGGAATTGAGCAGTCGCCCTTGACAACTGCTGTAGTGCTTCTTGTGTCTATTTGGGAAAAGAGGATGTAGGAGATCTAGGACTCTTAGGTGGACTTGGCACTGGATGAATGATTTGCTCGAGGCTATTAGACGATTGTGCCATTTTCTTTGTTGAGCGATCAGCCTTGCCTTGAGCAATGTTGTGCCTATGATGCTTGTTCTCCCCTTGGGAAATCAAAGGCTCTTTGGGTACTAATGATTTTGGTGCATGCTCAATGGCTACATATGACATCTGTCTATTTAGCATGCGAGGCTGAGGCTCTTTCTTCCGAACAATCATGTCTGGTTTGTTGCCTCGAGACCTAGAGTTTCTCTTAGATTTCCTCCTGTGCTTCATTGCTTTTGATGCACTCTGGCCTTCAGCTGATGGAGGCGGTTTAGCAAAGGATTTTGGTATCCAAATCCATCGATTACCTGCGTAGTACCCTTGAGCACATAGCAATGCTTTGGATATCCATCGCGGCATTGTGCTGACCCTCCATCGATGCCTGCATCTATAAGGCTTGGGCTTCTTTTGGGGTCTTCTACGATATTTGTAAGTCCAAAGCCCGTCCTTGGCATTGTCTCTTGACCTTCTTGTTCCAGGCCTGGCCTTACTCACTGGCTCTCGTTGTTCGACCTATGCCTGTATTAACTCTTCCAACAAGTCCTTGCTCTTGTCAGCACTTTGCTTGCCTTTCTCTCGAGTTTTGATGAGGTCACCCTTGCTAAAGTTTGTGACTATCCTCACACCCAGTAGTGTCAGGTGTATCCTCTGTGCTACATAGTCGGCCTCACACTTGGTCGCCCTTTTGAAGGGTCTTCCTAGGAGGGTTTCTTTCCCGCAGCTAGCACTATTTTGAGGAACATGAAATAGGATAGGAAAGCTTTTCGTTTCAATTGTCGCAAGGATTTTGCACTTTCCTATGAGTGCTTGTGGGTGTCCCCCATAAGGGCTAAGAGTTGCACTAGTCGGTGTGAGCTCTGGTTGGCCTAGTAGGGTCCATGATTCATAGGTCAAGATATTAAAATCTACTCCTTCATCAATTAGAGCATCAATAGTATGCTCTCTTTTCGTGGTGAGTTTGACCCTAAGATAAGCAGGTGGTACTATGTCTTCATCTTCCGGGTCTTGGCTTGTAAATTTAAGCCTTCTAAAAGATGCCCTTGAGTTCTCGACTGCACGACCAGATGTGGATTCTCCACTGCTGTCTTGGATTGTCAGTGCAGTGCTATTCAAGGTACATCTCTTGTTAAGAGTGTCATGTCTAGTCATCTTGGCATTTGTAGCTTGCTGATGTTGCACTTCGCTCTGACTAGACATGGTATGAACACAATGTCTTTGTGTTCTCGTGGTGTGGCCTTTTTGCCCTTGATGGTTAGATTGGCCCATTGATATTCTAGGGTCTTTGTTTCTCTCTGTTCGGGTATGGGCTTTTGGCTGCTCTTTTGCAAGTGAGAATCCATGCTCCTGTAGAGCCATTACTTCACTAGGGTCCAATTTGGAGGACCTGTCACGGCGCGCGTTTTCTCTCCGCACCTAGCCGACGCGCCGTCGATCCTACGAGTGTAGTGAGCTTACCTTGATGCTCGATCGAGTACCCTCCTCTCTCTTTCACTCTGGTAGCTCCACAATCCTAGATGCTAGCTCAAGCATCCTCAAACCTCCTCCATCTCCAAGCTCCATCCTCCATAGCCGCGCGCGCAAGAGAAGAGAAGGGGAGAGAAGAGAAGAAGAGGAGAGGAGATGGTGAAGAGCTTCACCCTCTTGATCCCTGACTCTCGCACACACTCACTCCCTCACACTCTCACACTCCCTCTCTCAAGAGCACACACAAGCAAGAAGGAGAGAAGAAGAGAGGAAGAAGAAGACTCCTTTTGCCACATACCAAAGAATGAGCTTTCCATTCACTTTTCAACTTTATATACAAAGCCCTAAATCCTTTTTGGACGGTCATCCCCTTTTTTCTCTTTTACATGGCCGGCCGTGGCCTGGGCCCTTTTTCCCATTTCCCACCATTCTAATTTATCATATTCCCAACTAATGCATACACTTTGCACAAGAGTGAACCTGGCGCTCTCTTACACAGATTTGGGGGCGCTTTTGCATTTTAATGGTGTCCCTTTTTTTCTCTTTCGTTGCCTTGGCCCGACACCGAAGCTTTCTGAGGGTCGTGCCCGAACATTTGAATTTTTCAGGGATTGGTTGTCGGTCAAGGCGCCTTCTTATGCTTTTATCCTGCGCCTTATTTGCTATTTTCCTTTTTTCCATTTTCCGCTCCTTTGTGCTGCAGAAACACGATAATATGCTGGTTTCTGGAGGCATAGCAAACTTTAAAGGCAGGGGAGCTCTAGAGGAAGAGGTGGATGGCAGAACAGAGGCTTTAGAAATTCTACTATTGTTTGCCATTATTGTGGCAAAACAGGACATATTGCAGTCAATTGTTATGCTAAGACGGATGATATTCGCAGTGGTAAATTGCAGCAAGGAAACTATGCATCGTCTTCACGACAGAATGAAGACAAAAATGAGTATATATTTGTTATGCAGCATATGATGAATGCAATTACAGGAAAGGGGACACATGATGACGTATGGTATGTCGATTCAGTTGCATCTAATCATATGACCAGTCATGTTGAATGGTTTGGAGAGATGCAGGACTTACAAAATCCACGCTATGTGCAAACGAGTGATGATTCATGCCACCCAATTTCACACATTGAAAAGGTTCCCTTATCCTTGTATGATGGTCTGACAAAGAGTTTGACAGATGTATTACATGTGCCTTCAATTACAAAGAATCTAGTGTCTGTTGGCCAAATGGTAGAGCAGGGGTTGCAGGTGTGATTCAATGCAAAAGGTTGTTTTGTAGAAGACTTTAATGATAAGTGCAGGTTGGTCGCAAAAGGAAGTAGAGTTGGTCGAATGTTCACTTTAGATGTTGAAATTCCTGCAATGGATGCTGCTATGTATGCTAAAGGAAAAGGAGTAGTTGCAGATATTGAAATATGGCATAAACGTATTGGACATGCAAATGTGCAAAGGTTGAAATTAATGCAGTCCAGAGGTTTGGTTATAGGGTTGCCTTCTTTTAGAGTTGCAGAATTGCATAAAGTCTGTGGAGCATACTAGTTTGGTAAGCAAGAAAGACAATCCTTGTTGCATGATAGATAAGTGAGTAGAAAAATACTTGATGTAGTACATACAGATGTTTGGGGGCCTACATAGAATGTATCTCTTGGTGGTAGCAAATACTTTGTCACATTTATTGATGATTGTTCAAGGAAGTTATGGGTATACTTCATGAAGGAAAAAAGTGATGTGTTTGAGCACTTCAAATCTTTTAAGGTAGCTATTGAAACAGAAACATGCTTAAAAGTAAAGTGCTTGAGATCAAATGGGAGGGTAGAGTACCTCTCTAGTGAGTTCAGTGGCTTCTTGAGGACTCATGGGATAAAGAGGCAATTTACTTGCAGGTATACCCCATAGCAAAATGGTGTTGTAGAAAGAAAAAACAGGCATATTGCAGAAGTTGCACGAGCATTAATGGCTGAAAAAAATATGCCCAAACATTTTTGGTCTGAGGCTGTCCATACTACTATTTACATTATGAACAGAACTCCCACAGCTGCAATTCATGGAATGACTCTTGAAGAATGCTTTACTGGCAAGAAGCCTGATGTATCGCACTTGAAGGTATTTGGATGTATTGCATACGTTCATGTGTCAGATGAGCTACGGAAGAAGCTTGATTCAAAGGAAAAAAAATGTGTTTTTATTGAATACTCTTTAGAGCAGAAAGGGTATCGCTGTTATAACCTTGTCACACGTGAGTTCAGAGTGAGCAGGGATGTTATCTCTGATGAGATGGGAAGTTGGTATACACCTGTTGGTGATGTTTTGGATGATGATAATGATCAAGACAGCTATGTGCAGAAAGATAAACAAGAATCACAGAGTCTTAGTGGACCAGAAACATCATCTGGTACTACACCTATAGTAAGCCCTTGGTCTGGGAGACTAAGGAGTAGCCCCACACCTTCAGGTGGATCTATAAGTGTTGCAGGGAAGGACAAAGGAAAGAAGAAAGTGTTGGATGGTAATGATGCATCTACCAGTCATTTGGGATTTGATGGAGAGTCTAGTGGTTTGAAGAGTTTGGATGATGAGCTTGGCATTCCTTCAGTCAGGACTCCAGGTGTACAGAGAGCTCATAGTAATGTAAAGGCTCCATTGAGTGATCCGATGGTACGCAGATCTAGCAAGGTCAGATACCCTATTAAAAGATTTGGTTTTGAAGGTTATACAGCTCACCATTATGCTTATATGGTGAAACTAGTTGAGGATGTTGAGCCCACTTGTTTTGAGGATGCTATTGGTCATGCTCATTAGGATGCAGCAATGGATGAGGAGATGGCTACATTAGAAGCCAATAAGACTTGGGATTCGGTACCCTTACCTAAGGGTAAGAAAGCTATTGGCTGTAAGTTAAGCATAATGCAAATGGTTTAGTTAGCATGTATAAGGCTAGGCTGGTTGCAAAAGGCTATGTTCAAACATATGGCATAGATTATGAAGAGACATTCAGTCCAGTTGCTAGGATGGCAACTGTTAGGTGTGTGATTGCCTTGGCAACAACCAAAGGTTGGAGTTTGTAACAAATGGATGTTAAGAATGCTTTCTTGCATGGTGAATTGCAAGAAGAAGTGTATATGGAGCAGCCAGCAGGTTATGAGGATTTAGAGCATTCCACATATGTGTGCAGGTTAAAGAAGGCACTCTATGGGCTGAAGCAAGCACCTAGAGCATGGTCTGACAAGATTGGAGAGTATCTTGTCAATATTGGATTCTGTATTTCTGATGCTGATCACTCACTTTATGTGAGAAAGGGAGATACAAGTTTGGTCATCATAGTCATCTATGTGGATGACTTGATTATTATAGGTGACAGTGACATTGGGATTGGTGAAGTTAAGGACTTCTTGAAGAAGAAGTTTGAGATGAAAGATTTGGGTGAGCTGAGATACTTTCTTGGTATCGAGGTGATCAGATGATGATGGTATATGGCTATCCCAAAGGAAGTATGGCTTGGATATGTTATCCTGGTATGACAGCATGTAAGCCTCTTTTAGTACCATTGGAGCAAAATGTGAAGTTGAGTGCTAATGTTGGGGATGAGATAGAAGACCCTACTATGTTCAGGAGGATAGTAGGGAGTTTGATTTACATGACTATCACAAGGCTAGACTTGAGATATGTTGTTGGCCTTGTCAGTCAGTTTATGCAAATGCCTAGAAAGCCTCATTTGGATGCAGTTAGATGTATATTGAAGTATGTGAAGTCCACTTTACAAAATTGATTTTTTTATGAGGCAGATAAGGACGTACAAGTCTTTAGATACACAGATGCAGATTGGGCTAGTAGCATGTCAGACAGAAGATCTATGAGTGGATTCATGTTTTCCCTTGGTAGTGCAACAGTTACATGGAGCAGCAAAAAGCAACCTACATTTGCTTTATTGAGTACAGAGGCTGAGCATAGAGGTGCTGCTATGACAGCATGTGATGTGGTATGGCTGCAAAAGTTATTAGGTGATTTGGACGTGCAGGGAGATGGTCCAGTTTTCATTCATTGTGACAACATGAGCAGCATATAGCTAGCTAGGAATCTAATGTTCCATGCTAGGAAAAAATACATTGAGGTGCACTACCACTTTGTGAGAGAGAAGGTACTTCCAGGAGAGATTGACTTGGTATATGTCAGCACACATGATCAGATAGCTAACATTTTCACAAAGGCATTGGGTGCAGAGAAGCTTCAAAAGTTCCGAAGCTTACTTGGAGTTGCAGAGATAGAGTTGATCTTGAGGGAGAGTGTTGAGATGGCAAGCTCAACACATGCGGACATTGATGATAGACCGCCTGGCTAGATGGGTCCGCATGTCTACACTTAGCACGTTGGTAGTCATTATGATACTCACATGGCCACTCACTTATAACTTATTATATTTACTTTGTTACACCTACCTATAACCTACAGCTGGCAAAGACATAGCGCTAGTTGATTAGTGTAGTCGGTTATGCACTGTTTGACTTAGTAGGCCACTTTCCTTTATGTTGTATATTATCTATACTTTGTGTACATTGTATAGTGTGTGGAAGAAGAAGAAGAAACCAGCAAGAAAACGTTTTGGTCTCCATCTCTCTTCTTGTGTTCTTGAGTGAGCTTCCTCTGTGTATACAGTGTGTGTTTGGCGCAGCAGCTCAAGCAAGTCCCCCCACCACGCGATTCGAGCTTGAGGGGGAGTGTTGAGATGGCAAGCTCAACACGTGCAGACATTGATGATAGACCGCCTGGATAGATGGGTCCACATATCTACACTTAGCATGTTGGTGGTCATTTACATGGCCACTCACTTATCACTTATTATATTTAGTTTGTTACACCTACCTACAGCTGGCAAAGACATAGCGCCAATCGATTAGTGTAGTCAGTTATACACTGTTTAACTTAGTAGGTCACTTTCCTTTATGTTTTATATTATCTATACTTTGTGTAAATTGTATAGTGTGTGGAAGAAGAAGAAGAAACCAGCAAGAAAACGTTTTGGCCTCCATCCCTCTTCTTGTGCTCTTGAGTGAGCTTCCTCTTTTGTATACAGTGTGTGTTTGGCGCAGCATCTCAAGTAAGTCCCCCCATCACGCGATTCTTGACAAACTATAAGAGAAGTGAGATAGATCACTAATTATGTACAAAAAAGACTCAAGATGGCAGCTTGATAGTGTTGATTCTTTATGTGGATGATATGTTGATAGCTAGGAAAAACAAGTATGAGATTGATGCCCTGAAGAATAGGTTAATGGAAACCTTTAAAATGAAGGATTTGGAACATGCAAATCACATTCTTGGTATGCACATAATTAGGGATAGGACAAAGAGATCACTTTATGTGTCCCAAAAGGATTATGTTAGCAAAGTGTTATAACATTTCAATATGGAGGGGGGAAAGGTAATTAGTACTCGATTTTCTCCATTTGTGAAACTTTGTGCTAATATTTGTCCTAAATTTGATGAAAAGAAGGCTAAAATGGCCAAGGTTTCATATTCATCATGTGGGTGGGAAATCTCATATATGTCATGATTGCCACTCACTTAAACATTGTATTTTCAATCAAAGTAGTGAGCAGGTACATGTTAGATCTTGGCAAGAAGCATCAGGAACCAATGAAAGGCATCTTGAGTCACTTGAGTGGTACAAGAGATATGTGCATATGGTTTGGGAGAAGTAGCAATGGTGTACTTAGATTCAAAGACATGGACTATACAGGGAATGTTGACAACAGAAAGTCAACCACATGATATGTTTTTACATTGTATGATGGTGCAATCTCATGGATATCTCACTTGTAGAAATGTATGGCATTATCTATATTGCACAGATTGGATGCAGGGCTTGTAGCTAGCGAGCAGAAGAAGTTCTCTCTCACTCTCTTTTACTCATAAAATGGAAAGCACGACTCATAAAACTCAAAATAGACTTAAAGAATAGTAAAGCAAAATTGAGCGACACACTATTAGGTGCAAAGATAGGCCCTTTATAATCTTTTCATAAAAGGGTTTGAGTTCATTGAATAGATGGTTGTAATTAGTTGCACAACTCACAACTCTTGAGAGCCATTAAATATTTCTAAAATATCTTCAATATATCTCCAAGAATCTCAATCGATAAATATTTACAAAGAGGATGTGTGCACACTTTAGGGGGCTTGGTTCATGCACTCATTCTTTCTTTCATTGATCTGATTTAGAGTTATGCCCTTCTTTGTGGACTAGCTCCAGTGGCTCTTGTTGAGGCGATTGCATTTGCTATTTTGTCTCCCCAAACCCCTAGCAAGAAGAGTTTCTATGAGGTTCAACTAGCTTGAGATTAAGGGAGCACATTCCTCCTCCACTCCTAAGCTATTGTTAGGCTTAGGTATCATGGCATGGAGTCCATATTGTAGAGTGATGTGCCAGCTTGTAGGCTAAATCTTTGATTCAATCTTCATAAGAGTAATCTCCTCCTCTCTTTTGCCTTAGTCATTCTTCCTCCTCTTCTGGTGTTTGCTTGCGCTCTTCTTCTAATCTCTTTGATTTCTCCTCCCCCCTTTGCAACGCTCTATTTTCTTTGGAGATGGATCAAGTTCTTCATATGGGGATTTTGAGAGTGTGATCTTTTCTTTTCACTTAACTTGACAATTTTTTAGCCTTACTGCTCACGGATTGTCCTCTTGCTCTCTTGTTGTTGAGATGGTTGGTCATTCTTCTTTTTATTAGTAACTTTCTCTATGTTATCCTGCTCTTCCTTGTGGACTTTGTCTCCCTCTTGTTCGTGGATTGGTGGTAGCTCACCCCCATGAAGGGAGCTACAAACTCAACCCCCAAGACCCACGAACCACTTATTGGTCAACCATTTCAAGTTGAGCGGCCATGGCTACCTCTCACATAGCCGACACGCCCTCCCTGCCTATGGGGTGTAGTGAGCTTACCTTGATGCCTGATTGAGTACCCTCCTCTCCTGAGCATGCCGATAGCTCCACGATCCTTGAGGCAAGCTCAAGCAACCTCAATCCCTCTCCAACAAGCTCCATCCTCCATAGCCACGTAAGACAAGAGAAGAGTAGAGAAGAGAAGAAGATAAAGAGAGGAGGTGGGGAGCTTCTTCTCCTCGATCCCTCACTCTCACACACTCAGTCCCTCACTCCCTCACACTCACTCACTCCCTCTCTCAAGCACAAGCAAGAAGGCAAGAAGAAGAGAAGAAGAAGAAGAAGAAGCTTTTTGCCACACACACAAGAATCAGCTTCTCATTCACTTTTCAAGTTTATATACATACCCTACTTCCTATGGGCAATCATCCTCAATTTTTACATGGCCGGCCATGGCCTAGGCCCTTTTTCTCCATTCTTTCGCTTCTTGGCTAGTCTTGCTGTCCTTCTAAGTTCACAGTTTGCACAAAAGGGATCCTGGCGCTCTTTTACAAGGATTTCAGAGCACCTTTGCATTTAAAGGTGCGCTTTCTTGCTTTTAACTCCTCCAGACTTCGGCGGCTTCGCCTTGGATTTTTGGCGGTTAATTCCATGCTTTTGGATTTTTTCTGGACTTATTATTCTTTTGGGCGCCTTCTCCATGCCTGCCCTATGCCTTTTCCTGCTTCTCAGATTTTTCTATTTTTTCGCTTTTTCTTGTTGCTGGTGTTGCAGTAAACATTGCCCCCTCCTAGCCGAATGCCAGTCCCATGGGAATGATGGGTGGTAGCTTGGAAGGTGGTAGTGTTGGTGGCCGGGTGGCCTTTTGAGTTTGTATACATGCCCTTGTCGAGGAAGTGTTGGAGGGATTTATCCTTGAAATTGAAAATGGTGTTGAATTAGGTCCCTCCGAAAAGGTGTCTTGACAAAGATCTGCTTTGTTGTGACAAAGATCTACCCGTGAAATTGAAAATGGTGTTGGGGCAGATCCATTGGTTGGTGTTCTTTCTCCTTGATATGGCCCGATCTTAACCTACAAGGAAAAGTTGTGCACTTCCTAAGGGGTGTGTCTGCCTCTCCATGGTACGTGCAATGTACATGGCGGTGGAACTGGGAGTTGGATCAAACCTTGGGCAAGTCCACGGTGTTGTCCCACACTTGAGGACCCAATTCGTGCATCGTCGGGTGTGTGCAGAGCTTAGGGTGACAGGTCTGGTAGTCCTGCCTTTGATGTGCCCTAAGCGTGAGGTAGGGAAGGGGCTAGGTGAAAATCCTAGGTGCAGTGAATGTGGCACTCAAGAGGTTTCATGGGGAGCTCAAACCTTTGCTTTTCTCCTTCTTGCATCTTTTTGTCCTCTAGTGCCCTCTTTCTTTTCATTCCTGGTACTGGCCTCTTGTCTTTTTCTTTTCTCTCTTTCTTTTTTCTTTTTTTTTTTAATGAATCATTGATCGTGGCTGCGATTGGAATACAAAAAGAGTTCTTATGCTGTATTCCTATCATCCTCGGATGGTCCACGAGGTGGCCTCAGGCACTTAGTCTAAAATATGCAGCTTTGCAGATATTCTTTAATGCTAGCTCTCAACTTCAGAGGCGTTGATGACAAAAAGGGATGGTTACACCTCGTGAAGCAGGTATCACTCATGTCTTCTAGGATTTTTGTGCAGAAGGAGGAGAAATCCTCGAGGAAGCGGTTGATGGATGGGAGGATATCCTCCAATCTAAAAACCAAGCATCCCTCGGGAGTCCGTGCATTGACATTGTGGATTGTTGGAAAGTCCAGGGGCCCAAGCAGGTTCCTGTCATGGTTGACTCCATGTCTATGGGGGTAAGGTATGTAGATGGGGTCGTTCCGCTCTTCAGGCAATGAGCTACAGAAAGTAAACTAGGCATCAGAGTTGGTATCCCAAATCCTCCTCCTCCACTTCGGCTGCGCTTCGTAGCCTTTGGCTACGCCTCGTAGCCTTCCACAGTCTTAGGAACTGTTGAGAATCAGCAATCACACTCAAACAGCCTCTTTGTATGGAGTCTCAGGGTCAAGGACATGCAGGCTAACTTATCCCATATGCACAATGGTGCCTACTGCAGTTTCCTACTTTCCTATAAAGCATTGTACTTGCTTCCTTTCTTAATGCAATGATAGTACTCTTTTCATTTCAGTAAAGTGTCAATGTCATTGTCCACATACACAAGATTGTGTTTATGAGTCCAAGTCTCAATCTTGGAACCTAATTCACTTGTGTAACAAACAGTGTCCTTTCCATCATGAGTCTACACTTCTTTTTCCATCCTCCATAGCTTCCGGTTTTGCCATGCTCTAGATCCCGCATTTCTCACATGGTATCAGAGCCCAGTTGGGCATGGCATTGCTTGTCTAGCCTCTCTTGATTCCTTTCAACCTCAGTCTAGCTCAATGTCAACTCATGACTTCATCTCCCAACTCTACTCTCACTGAAGCTTCCATGGCAGCCATAGCCAGCAGCACCCTGTCAGATTGAGCTGCTTATATCTCACTCCACAGGTCAAATCTCTTGGAGCTTCCTTCTGGAAAAGTATTCTCCAACTCACAAATCTTCCCTATATCACATCAATCCAGGACATTGGACCATCTGGAGCTCAGCATTGTGAAAATCCTCAATCTCTGCTCTGTGTCTGCCATAGCCAGACAGGACCTACCTCACTTGGAGCTTCCATAACTCTTCAACCAGGCCATTTCAGCCCACAATTTCTTCTAGGGAGTTGTTCCTCTGCTCAAGGCGCTTCATCCTGGCACAACAAACAACCACATTGGCAAGCTACAGCTCTGGCATTGCACAAATTCGACGTCGCTGCCCCATACTGTGCCGATTCTATTCGCGCCCCCTGCGTGCTGCATACTATCCACGATTTTGACGATTATGATAGGGCTTTTGTAGCCCATGAAATTAGCTTCCTAGGCATATAAAAATTTTTGAAAATGATCCACTGTAGCTCCTGCAATCAGCAAAAAACCAGGCCCCTGTCTTAGAAACCCTAATTCTCATTACAGCCTCTACACACTTTGTGCCTTTTCTAGTTGTGATTGAGGAGGGGTGTTGAGAATCAGCAATCACACTCAAACAGCCTCTTTGTATGGAGTCTCAGGGTCAAGGACATGCAGGCTAACTTATCCCATATGCACAATGGTGCCTACTGCAGTTTCCTACTTTCCTATAAAGCATTGTACTTGCTTCCTTTCTTAATGCAATGATAGTACTCTTTTCATTTCAGTAAAGTGTCAATGTCATTGTCCACATACACAAGATTGTGTTTATGAGTCCAAGTCTCAATCTTGGAACCTAATTCACTTGTGTAACAAACAGTGTCCTTTCCATCATGAGTCTACACTTCTTTTTCCATCCTCCATAGCTTCCGGTTTTGCCATGCTCTAGATCCCGCATTTCTCACAGGAACCCGATTCACTTTGTCATGCCAATAATCTGTTGGTTCCTGCCTCCATCTGGTAACCGCAATGTTTCTCTCCTCTATCCATTTGTTGGCAAGGTCATTAGTCATTCTATTGATTCTTGCCACCGTCTCCAAGGGTAGAACACGATCCAAAGCTCATGGATAAGAAAAGGACAACTCAAATGGTCATGTTTGGAACTCTCATTGTCGCCATATAGTCAACTCCTAAGACCAGTTGATATCCCCGATCCTCGCATATCGGCATGGGCTCTTCAGGGAGTTGTTGTGGCCCTATACTTGCTCTCCTCTAGGCTTGCTCCACAAGCTCTTGCCTTCTTCTTTGGGCTGCTATTACATGTTCAAGATTTTGTGCCCCTTCTGGCTCTTTCGATGGCAATTCAGGCAGGGGCAAATTGGGCTCTTTGTGTTATTCTTCCTCGAATTCTTGCTCAAAGTTTGGCCCCTCTTCCGTTGCTTGCTCTACCACTGACTTGTCTTAAGGTGATGGTTGTTGCCTTGTCCTTCAAACCCTACTTCCCTGAGCTCATCAATGGAAAGGCCGGCTTGCCATAGGTAATTGTATTATTGTGCCACAGTAATACATGTGTCGGTTGGAAGGGTGTGTTCTTGAAGGCCGTATCTCAAGGCACGAGATGTCAATTCTAACTTCCTCTTCATCATTTCCATTGAGTCCTCGCCTTCAACTTGGGTGACATTCAGCACCATGCTCAAGAAGGCTTGTCTCTAAGTGTCTAGGCACACTTCGGCAACCTCTGCTCTTGATTCCATGAACATTCTTTCGCATTCACTCAGTACCAGGCATTTTGTTAGTCCACGCACTCTTTCAAAGTTGTGTTGCTCTCATTTCCATGCCTTTTCTTCCATCTTTTTTCTTCCCTCCTTCATTTCTCATGACAGCATCACTACCACCTGTTGATGTTCATTCACTAAATCTAGCATCTGCGTCTTCTCCTTATTGCAGCGGTTCAGCTTCTCTTATGTTATTTTCCTTCCTTGTTCCGCAATGGTAAGCTACAGTTCTACCTCTGCGAATCTTTCTGACAGTTCTTCCCAGATCTGCTCACAGCTCTCTAACTCTGCAAAGTGCAGTCTTCTTTCTATTATTGCCATGGCCAAGAGAGCTTCCACTCGCTTTTTGTGTTTTCCAAGTCATATTTTAGCTCCTATGTGCTTCTTCCTGTGGCATCCTGCCTTTCTTGCTCTAGGACTTGGATCTCTCTTTCTAGTCTTCCTTGCTCCTCTATTTCATACCACAATCGAAACGCCAAGGCATCCACTTGCTGTGCTGACGTTGCTCTTTTGACTCCTGGCTTTCTTTCTGCCAATGCTTCTCCAGGCAAGCGGTCATTTCTGTTAGCTCATCATACTGCTAAATTAACATTTTTTTGACTCTTTAGAAGAGCTGACGCATCCTGTTCTTCCTCGTCCAATCTTCACCTCAAATGATCCTCACTCTCTTGAGCTTCCTTGGTCTTGGCATCCAGCTGCTCTTTTAGGGCCTTAAGCTCTTTTTGATGATCTCTGGCTTGCTTGGACATGTTGAGCCTCAAAGATGTCGAGGTTTCCTTTTCAATGTCAAGATCTGCCAAGGCCACTTTCTTTTCCTCTTTGGCCCTGCTCAATTGAGTGAGGAGTTCAGCCACATATGCATCGTAGTCTGCTATTGGTGACACTATGAGAGGGGCCGCAGTGGTTGATGCATCCAACTTTTGCTACTTAGGGTCTCGCCGTGATTCTGTATCTGCTGCGACTAGCCTCTTTGTTCTTGCTTCGGGGGCAATCTCTGCCACTTTGTTAGCCATGAGCTATATCATTGCCATTAATTGAGCCGCGTCCATAGCTGGCCCAACTCCGTGGTGTGGTGGTGTGGTTTCAGTTGGGAGTGGCACAAAGGAAGAGGGGAGGGGGTGCAGTGGGGTCTTTCCCTTTCCTGCAACCACCGAGGTTGTTTCTACACTGCCACTAACTCCAGCCTCATGATGCAGCCTCAATGGGATCATCTCTCCCCCTCCTTGGGTCTCTTCCATGAACCTGTGAGTTGCCTCTGCCAAATCCACAGCTTCCTTCCTCCTCGTTTCTTCAGCTTCATCTTCAACACTTCTCTTCCTCTCCTTCTCAACTCTTCTTGACACTTCTTTTATCCTTTCAAATTCTTCCTCTTCTTTTCTCCTTTGTTCCTCCTCCATTCTCTTGGACTCTTCTTGTGCTCTTTTCAACTCAGCTTTCTCTTCCTTGCTTATCTTTTTCTTCTTCTGTTTTTGGATATCGGCAGTCTTCACCTTTCCTTGTGCCGTAGCTTCGGCTTGAGTGAATGGTGCTTCAGGCACTTCTCTATCACTCATGGTGCATTCACTAGATCTGTCTTCCTCATGGTGCAATGGCTGGGAGGGTGCTACTGTCTCTTCAATTCCCCCTACTTCCTTGGTGGCCTCATGAATAATGGCCATCAGTACACCAGCGTATCTAATGGTGAAAGCCTTGGTAGAGGACTTCTTGTGGCTGATCTCACTGTAGAGGCTGGGGGCTCTCCTCTAGCTCTGCTGTTATACCCGTAGCAAGGGCCTTTGCTACTGACTTGATGGTCTTTATGACGAACCCGTTCCAATCCACTTCCTCAGGGGACCCTGCCACTATGCTTTCCAACAACGGGACCTGATCCTGTTCATCAAAGCATTATATCTCTGTCCTGAGAAGAGGGTGTGGACCATTTTTGCTTGCATCTTTATTTCCGAGTTTGGGATGTCTACCAAAATTACTCCATCCACTGTGCGCACCTCACTCCTGTTCATCCTGAGCATGGCATATACATCTCTTCTATGATGCTTCACAGCCTTGGGGACCAAGCCAAGGGCCTTCTCCACCACTTCAGCATTAAGCAGTACCTCCACCTGGTGGGCAACATCCCCTCTTCTTACTGTCACTGTGCCACGGTTCCTATGAGCATCAAAACTCCTCAGGAACTCTGCGCAAGCACTGTAATCTATTGCTTATCCCACTTTCTCCACATACTTCAGGAGAGTACACTTGTCCACTAGTTGCTTTACTACTGGCTCCTCTAGGATGGCTTCGTCCAGGTTTAGAGTGTGCTTGAAGGTGAACTGATTAAATCCTCACGTCTCTACACCTATCCGGTACTTGGCTTGTTCTTCTTTCATGAACGGAAGCTTACCGCTTTTTTCCTATCCTGCCATTGTGGGTACCTGCCATGCAACAGTACCCATAATTAGTATTGATGGGGTAGGCGAGATTGAATTATGGTATTATGAAAGAACTGAACAATTAGAAAAGCTGCAGGAGATCGTGAAATTGGAGAAATAACAAACTAAAAGAAAAGACATGAATTTTCCAAGTGCGCTTTGCTCTTAAGTTTTTATGCGTAGATCAACTCTTCATTATGTTTTCCCGATCACCTTACCCCCTCCCCCTCATAGAAAGATGAAAATCCTTCCTAGGATTGAATAGAACAAGGCAAGGGCATTAAAGCATAGCGTGGTGTGTTTAATTTGACAAAGCCACTGGTAGAAATTTGGGTTGTATTCCAATTGGGCATGACAGTCAAGTTCATGCGGTCTAATGGATGCTTGTGAAGGGTGCCTTCACTCAACCGCCAAGACCCACGGACAGCTTATTGCTTCAAACGTTCCAAGACGAGCACTAATGGCTACCTCTCACATAGCCGACGCGCCATCCATATCTACGGGCGTAGTGAGCTTACCTCCATGCCGTTCGAGTTACCTCCTCTCCCGCACACTCCGGTAGCTCCACGATCCAAGTGCAAGCTTCAAGCAAGCTCCATCCTCAAGCTCCACGCTCCAAGCTCCATTGCCGCGAGCAAGACAAGAGAAGAGAAGAGAAGAGAAGAAGAGAGGAGAAGACGGAGAGCTTCTCCTCCTCGGTCCCTCACCCTCACACACTCACTCCCTCTCTTAAGCACATGCTCAAGCAAGCAAGAACAAGAAGAAGAAGAGGAGAGCTACTTTTGGCCACACACAAGAATGAGCTTCTCATTCACTTTTCAACTTTATATACAAAACCCTAAATCCCTTTTGGGCGGTCATCCCCTTTTCCCCTTTTTTATATGGCTGACTGTAGCCTAGGCCCTTTTTCCCATTGTCCTTCTATCTTCCTAGCTTCCTTTCCACCACCCATCTACATTTACAAATTGCACGGGTGAGAGCCCGGCGCTCTTTTACAAGATTTCAGGGTACGCCTTTTTATTTTAAAATGCGCCTTTCCCCTTTTGCATTTGCCTTGGACTTTTAAGGTTGCCCTTGCGCTTTTGGCCTTTTCTCCTATTCTTTCTTTAGTCGGACTACCTTTTTTCCACCTTTGCCCTGCGTCTTTTTTATTTCCTTTTGCTTTCTTCATGTTGGGGTTAACATTACCCCCCTCCTAGACGAGTGCCAGTCCCATGGCACTCACCGTCGTAGGTAGCAGGCTGTAGCATGCACCGAAGATGTGGGTGACAAGGACGCTTGTGGTTTCCGTGGATGAGTGTTGGTGGTGGTGTGGCGGAAGGTCCTGGAGGCCTGTTGGTGGCCAAGGTGGCTGGTGGAAAGTTGTTGGAGTTGGTGGTAGGGCTATTCTGTGGTGAGGATTATATTGATGGCTAGCACAAGTGTTGGTTTGTTGGGGATTCGGCGCATGACGATTCTTTGCAGGCTTGTTGGATGGTAAGGGATAAGCATTTAGAGTTGAGTGTTGATGAAGAGCAAACAACACCTTATACCTGCAATTGGAAAACCTCGCATGTGGTCTCTCCTTAAGGGGTAGTGCTAGTCTTCTTGTCATGCACAAGACATATTTTGATTAGTTTGGGAGACAGGTCGAACTCTAAGCAAGCCTAGAGTATTGTCCTGCACTTGAGGACCCAAACTGTGGATATACTTCGGTGCAGATAGTATGTGAGTGCTCGTGCCTACTTAGATATTACGTAGTTAGAAGACCGTGGGCTAGTTTCTCATAACAATGCGTGGATGAAGCAAAGTTATCCATGTGGAGAAGAAGTATATGTGAAGGTATATGAGACATCCTTTGCATTGTGACTACACGACGTAGCATAATTGAATACAAGGACACCGCACTCTCAGTAGCTGGAAACTATTGGACTTGCTTGATGAGTACGGTGTATTTTTCATGGCCAATCGTGCGGTGCTTATCACCACTGATTGCAATGATACTAAGGCAGAGTGCAAGAGAGAATTGTGCAAGTGGGTCAGGGTGACAGGTCGAACCATAGGCAAGACAAGCTCCCCAGGTATGTCATGCCCTTGATGTGCCCTGAACAATTGTGGGGGATGGTAAAGGGCTAGGGGACTAGGGATGAAGCCAGTTGACCAAGGTCACTTAGACGTACCTAATTTGAGGACCCCTAGGTGCCGTGCTGTGATCGTGGATGCTTCTTATCTTTTCATTCGTTTCTTTTTCTTTTCTTTTCTTTTCTTTTCTTTTCTTTTCTTTTTTTGGACTTGGCTGAGTACAACCATTACAATATGTTGAGGCTATCAGCCTTTCAATGGGTTGGAAAATGTCAAGCTTCGAAGGCTCAGAAAATGGATAGTACAATGATGATTGCGTTCTAGCCTCATTGTTAGAGAAGCAGTTGGTGAAATGGGGAGATACACTTGAGATATTGCAAACCTCCTTGCGATACATGCGATATTGGCACAATTGAGGTAACGACTGCCGTGAGCCAACTATAGAGCTTGACCCAGAAAGGGAGCGTGGCCCATGAATGTACTTTGGGCCATGCGATGTGGGCAGTTGGCAAGGGTGATTTGTGCTTTTGGCAGCATGGCTTTGCCGCAGCTCCTTGTGGGGTCGATGGTCTTGCGGTGATCGGCCATTGAACACTTTCGCCCAAAGACCTGTCTCATCCTGTATCCACTTGTCGCTTCATGAGAGTACATGCATGGTATATGCCGCAACTATAATAAACCAGTGCAATGCAAGGAGACATCACTTATCTGAATTCTATGGTCTTGACTTAGACATTTATCACCTGCGCTTGATTAGCTTTCTCTTTTGCTAAGGACGTGAAATATATTAAACGTAGATATGAAAAGTTTGTACAATTCGGAAACATATCAACACTTAACCATTTAAAGACAAAAAGTTATGGCCAGGTAGCATTTGATAAGCCCTTTATACAACATGGGGCTACTCTATTTGTACGAGGCGGGGCGAGTCTGGGTGGTTGGCTGATTGGGGCTCTACCGGTGTGGGGCTCCTGTGGGGTTGGGTAGGGAACATGTCAGCCATGACATGAATGGTGTAGTCCCGGCCTGCTACCGTTTCCAGAATGTCTTTAAACAATTCATTAAATTCTTCCCTTTCCCAAGCTGCCCTTTCTACCCTTGAGCATCTGGGGCCCGATCGTGAATTGGGGGTTTGTGCCACTAGTGCTGCTGCCCGTTGCACGTTTCGAGTCTCAACTTTCTTGACTCGAGGATTTTTCGGCCTTCGCCCTGGACAGTGTCGCTTAGGGCCTCGCTTCTTGGCATACCTCTTGAGGGTGAGCACATAGCGCTCCGGTGGAGGGGTGCGTGCCACATGCTCCCGTCATTTGCGAAGAGCGTCTTTGCATGCCAGATGTCCATGGTTCTCCATGTGTTCTGTCAAAAAAGGAAGCCTACGAGATGCAATCCAAGCGTTAGACCTGGATATAGGATACAACTGTTTGCATGGAAGGGATTTTAGTGTGGTTTATCAAGCGCATATGACAAGAAGGGGAGGGGCGAGGCATGTAGTGTTTGTTGTAGAGGAATGGCCCGCATGCTGATGTTCGTGTTGCCTCCAGTCATTAGCGGATATTAGTTTATGCTAAGTCGCATGGACTGGTTGTCGTGGAGTGGGACAGGGCACATCCTCGAAAGGATAGACCAAAAAGGGAAGCAGGTGTATTGAAAGGGACTACACCCTGTCTACACCATCAGAGTTGTTGGTCAAGGCTTCCTATGGTGGCAATGTGGGTTGTATGCCCCTTCACTTGGAGGTGGGGCTGGTCAGACAGCTGTTAAATGTGTGATGAGAGGAGGACTTGAGGAGCTTAGTTTATCTAACCCCACTCTTCTCCCTGCGCTTGACTATCATTGCTTGTGTGTGTTGACATTGTTTGTATACGGTGACACAAAAAGCAGTGTTTATTTATATACATATTTATGAATCCATGTCACTTCATGAGGATAAGAACCAAGTGTAGAACTCGGGGTTGTACCGAAGCATGGCACACGCATCTAGTATTCGCGGTAGCTTACTTAATACTGATAGATATTTTGCCATGTCGAGTAGCATGGAACCTTGACCGAGTCTACTGGCAATATGTAACTCCTCCTCAGTGAGAACCTTATCAATCAATGGGCCCTGTAGCCTAGTTCCAGCTAAGTCCGTCTCCCGAATGTCAGCTAGCACTCGAAGGGAAGTTGGTGCTAGATAGGTTAGGTCCTTTTGAGACCGCCATTTAGCCAATCGCTCTTCTAAGACTGTCATGATCTGAGCTCCTAATTCGGCCTTACAACGCGGCTTTCGCACCAACGCTACTCAAATTGACTCTGGCCTGCTGAAACTCGCTTTAGTTGCTCTATGTCTACGAGATTCGATCGGCAGAGCATTTCATTGAACGTGACGGTTAAGCGCAGTTCGTCAGCCTCCTCGTCAGAGATGAGTCGCATGCATTCATGCAGGAGCCTGTCGTAGTGCTCGTTAAGGTGTTCTTGCTCTTCCCATGATAGAGGAAATGTCAAGTAATCTCCAAGCTGCTCCTTGGGGATTGTGCCCATGTCCGCCAGGACGTAGACACGTGCAACCACTTTGAGCTTAGCATCCAACTCAGTTAAGCATTCTGTGACACTTCTTTGTTCAATGAGGGCTTGCTCGGTTGCTATCTCATGCAAAGTTCTAAGAGTTTCCTTAGGCTTTAGCATGGCTGGGGGCTCAGGCCTAGATGAGCAAGATTGATCAACGCTAGGATCTCTTATGCTCTTGGGGTTCTCACGTTTCTCCTGAGGTTTTGCTACTATTTTGTCATGGTTCTTCTTGGATGTGACTGGTATAGATTTGTCACCCTGTTGTGATGACGGTGTATCCAATCTTGATTGGTCAATGCGAGTTCTGTTGTCAATGGATGGAGTGTTGCAAGCAACTGTTGATGGCAACGGTTGCTTTGGTTTTTCAAAGCACATGGGTGCATCTGAGGGTTCATCGCTATTAGGAGAGGCATTAACGAGTTCATTGGTGGGTGGACTCGATGTTTTTTTCCCCAGTTCTCCATCGCTCTTGGTCTCAATGCTCTTGGGGTCCACAACCACCTGTGATTGTTGTTGCCTTCGTTGTTTTCTCCTCTTTTTCTTGGTCAATGAAGGTGCATCGCTCAATGACTCAGGACCCTGAACTAGATCAACCGTTGATGTGCTTGGTCGGGCCTCAGAATTCTCTTCCTCTAGTGTGTCCTTACGGGACATGGGCGTGGCCTGCTGAATAGCCTCGTTAGGTTGTGAGAGCACAACTGCCTTCCTTTTTGGAGAGCCTAGCTCTTCAGCCAACTCCCTTGTGTGTAACTCCTCCAGCCTAGGCTTTAGGAACTTTGGAAGCGCTGGAGTTGTCGAGGCAGTTGGTTGTGACACCTCCTCCATAGGTAAACCACTAAGGACACTTTTCACAAGGGGTGTTGTCATGGCCAACGATTGTGACTGCTATGGTCCTTGATTGGAAGTAGTGGTGGCTAGTTTAGTGGACTAGCTACCATTGGTAGACTGTGGTGTCAAGTCCTGAGGCAGATCAGAAGTGGTCATGCCTTTTGATGCCCTTAGAGCATTCACTTGCGTAGATCGAGTATCCGTTGATCTAGCCACGGTGGATTGCACAGGCACATCCTTAGGTTGAGAGCTAAGGGTGGTGTCGTGTCCTGCCCCTTGGACAATTGGAAGCTTTGATGTAGATCAAGATTGGGATTGAGCAGCCGCACCTGACGAGTGTTGTGCTTCCTGTGTCCGTGTAGGGGAAAAGGGTGTAGGGGACTTAGGACTCCTAAGTGGCTTTGACACTAGCTTGGAGATTTGCTCGTGGCTGTGAGATGATTGTGCTATTTGCTTTGTTGAGCGCTCAACCTTGCCCTGAGCAAGGTTGTGCCTATGATGCTTGCTATCCTCTTGGGGAATCAAAGGCTCCTTGGGCACTAGCAGCTCCTACGTATCCTCAACGATTACATCTAGCATCTGCTTGTCAAGCATGCTAGGCCGAGGATCTACCCTCCGATTGGTCCCGGTTGGTTTCTTGATTTCGACCATGAGGGGCTCGGTCACTCCACTGTTGTTGACTCGAGACTTGGTTTTTCGCTTAGATCTCCTCCTACGCTTCTTTGCTCTTGATACGATCTGGCCTTCAGTCGACCACGGAGGTTTAGCAAGGGGTTTTGGCACCCAAATCCATCGGTTGCCTGCATAATACCCTTGAGCCCGAAGCCATGCCTTGGATATCCATCATGGCGTTGTGCTAGCTCTCCATTGATGCTTGCGTCTATAAGGCTTGGGCTTCTTTTGGGTCTTCTACGATATTTGTAGGTCCAAAGCCTATCCTTGGCATTGTCTCTTGACCTTCTTGGTTTAGGCATGGCCTCACTCACTGGCTCTCGTTGTTCGACATCTGCTTGTATTAACTCTTCCAACAAGTCCTTGCTCTCGTTAACGGGCTTGACTGTTACGTTACACCTTCCTTGCCTTTTTCTCGAGGTTTGCTGAGGTCACCCTTGCTAAAGGTCATGACTATCCTCACACCCGGTAGTGTCAAGTGTATCCTCTGAGCTACGTAGTCCACCTCACACTTGGTAGCCTTTTTGAAGGGCCTTCCTAGGAGGATTTCCTTTCCATCATTCTTGCTATTGGGAGGAACATAGAACAAGAGTGGCAAGCTTTCTGTTTCAATTGTTACAAGTATTCTGCACTTCCCTAGAAGTGCTTGTGGGTGTTCCCCGTAAGAATTAAGGGTTGCATCAGTCGGTGTGAGCTCTGGTTGGCCTAGTAGGGTCCATGATTCATAGGTCAAGATATTAAAATTTTCTCCTTCATCAATTAGAGCATCAATAGTATGCTCTCTTTTCGTGGTGAGTTTGACCCTAAGATAAGCAGGTGGTACTATGTCTTCATCTTCCAGGTCCTGGCTTGTAAATTTAAGCCTTCTGACAGATGCCCTTGAGTTCTCGACTGCATGACCAGATGTGGATTCTCCACTGGTGTCTTGGATTGTCAGTGCAGTGCTATTCAAGGTACATCTCTCGTCAAGAGTGTCGTGTCTAGTCATCCTCGCATTTGTAGCTTACTGAAGTTGCATTTTGCTCTGACTAGATATGGTTTGAACACAATGTCTTTGTGTTCTCGTGGTGTGGCCTTTTTGCCCTTGATGGCTAGATTGGCCCATGCTCGTGTAGAGCCATTGCTACACTAGGGTCCAATTTGAAGGACCTATCACAGCACATGTTTTCTCTCCAACCTACTCGGGAGAGGTGCGGAGGAGGCAGAGCCCCCTCTGTGGGGGTCCGGCGGGGCAGTCCCCCCCGGCCCGCAGGGCCGTTACGATAAAAGCCATGCACAATTTGGAGGACTGTTTATAGCCAAATTTGAACCACTTACTCTCAGTTTCAGCCCGATAATGGATCTATGATATGGTTTCGGCTCTATATGGTTTCTCGGTTAATTTCACTGTCTTCAGGTTAAAATTTGAGAAAATCTAAATTTTGCCTAACAGGGCCGAATTGCAGGGTCCGAGTGGGTCACTCAGACGGGCCGAGGCGCATGGGCCGAGGGCTAAATTCGGACGATTCGGACGAATTCGGACGAGGTCACTCGGCCGGGCCGAGGCACTTGGGCAGAGGGCCGAATGTGGGACGTGGCCGAGGGCCGAATTTGAGTCTCGGGCGGGTTTTTCCTCGGACGCTCCGAGGCCGACTAGGGTTTGGCCGAGTGGGCCAAGTGGTCCGAGGGCCGAGTCTGGACCTCGGACCAGAGTCGACGTGACTCGGACGCGCCGAACCCCGCGCGTGTTTTTATTGCAGCTCGCAAAATTCGACGTGCAGGGCGCTGGGGGCCTTCCCCCTGTCAAGATTGTGGGAGAGAAGGAAGGAGTCTCACTTGTAGCTTTATTGCTTGCACAATGGGGGAATATACACACAGGTGGAGGCTGAAAACAGTTTTTCTCTTCTTAGTTGTGTAAGCCAAAAGAACTCGAGTACATAGAAATAGAAGAACCCTATATATGGCTCTCAAATCAAACTCAACTAACTAAGGTGGCATACTAACTGAGCCACGAACTAGAGTAGATAAGCATAGCTGTCATCTAGCTATTATTCATGGGTGGTGTACCAACCGCATCTGCAACTGACAAGTCGGTGACATAGATGCACAACGATCACCCTGGCATATCACGAGTGGAGCTCGATATCTCAACACTCCCCTCGAGCTCAATCCCAATTTCTGCACACCAAGTAGGTCTCTGAACTTGCGCAGCTTCTCTACGCCCAATGCCTTCGTAAATATGTCAGCTACCTGATCCTCTGTGCTGACATAAACTAGATCAATAAGACCTAGTAAAACCCTCTCCCGCACATAGTGATAATGCACCTCAATGTGCTTTGTTTTAGCATGATAGACTGGGTTATTTGCCAAGTGTATACTACTCATGTTGTCACAATAAATGACAACTGGCCCATCTGTAGGAGGCTGATGCATATCATAAAGTAGCTTATGCAACCAAGCTACCTCACATGCAGCCATTGCTGCACCCCTGTACTCAGCCTCTGTGCTCGACAAGGCAACTGTAGGCTGTTTCTTGCTGCTCCAAGTGACTGCAGCACTCCCAAAAGAGAACACATATCCACTGGTAGAACGTCTATCAGAAATGCTACCAGCCCAATCAGCATCAGTGTATCCATGCAACTGTATCTGAACCCCAGTCTCATAAAGTAGTCCATACTGCAATGTGGACTTCACATACCTGAGTATGCGTCTAGCCGCATCTAAATGCGGTGTCCTTGGAGCCTGCATAAACTGACTTACCAATCCAACAGCATAGCTCAAATCTGGCCTGGTAATAGTCATATAAATCAAACTTCCTACTATGCGTCTGTACATAGTAGGGTCTTCCAAAAGTTCACCTGCATCTGCGCTCAGCTTCACATTCTACTCCAAAGGAACTGAAATAGGCTTATAGCCTGTCATCTTATATTTGGACAGCATGTCCAATCCATACTGCCTCTGCAAGAGCCGTATCCCACTTGGTGATCTAATCACCTCAATGCCCAAGAAATAACGCAGCTCTCCCAAATCCTTCATCTCAAACTTCTGCTTCAATAGCATTTTCACATGAAGGATATCTTCATCACTGTCACCTGTCATAATCAAATCATCAACATAAATGACAAGTAGCATAATACCTTTCTCTGTTTTTCTCACATAAAGTGAGAAACCTGCCTTGGAAATCTGAAAGCCAATAGTGACAAGATACTGTCCTATCTTGTCAGACCATGCTCTAGGTGCTTGCTTCAAGCCGTACAATGCTTTCTTCAACTTGCAAACAAACTCAGGATGAACAGCATGCACATAACCTAGTGGCTGCTCCATATATACCTCTTCTTGCAAATCACCATGCAAGAAGGCATTCTTTACATCCATCTGATGTAAAGACCATTCCTTTGATGCAGCCATAGCAATGACTGCTCTTACGGTTGCCATCCTTGCAACCGTCTGAATGTTCCTTCATAATCAATGCCATATGTTTGTGCATACCCCTTGACTACTAATCTTGCCTTGTATCTATTCACAGAACCATCTACATTGTGCTTCACCTTATAAACCCACTTACAGCCAATTACATTCTTACCTTTAGGCAAAGGTACCAATTCCCATGTAGCATTTGCTTCCAAGGCATCCATTTCTTCATCCATGGCTTTCTCCCATTTTTCTTTTCCCATGGCTTGCTCAAAAGAAGTGGGTTCTGGTTCCTATATCACTTTGACCATATAGGCATAGTGAATGGCTGTAAATCCATCATATTTCAGCCTATCCATAGGATACCTAGCTCTGGTAGACCTGTGCAAAGTAGGTTCACTCCCCGGTGCTCTCAAAACATCCCTGGTCTTTCTTACTCCAGGTGTAACAATAAAAGGAATACCCAACTTGCACCACCATTTCTCTGCTCCTCAAAAATTAGAAGAGCAATCAACTCCTCAAAATCAGGAAATCTTTCACGGACGGAAATGGATGTTCGAAACTGTGCATAATCCTTTCCTAGACCATTCAAGGTCACAGAAACTAAATCATCATCTTCCACTGGTGACCCAATGGAAGCAAGTGCATCTGCAATCTTCTTCACCTTCATGTGGTAGTCATTAATGCTCATATTTTCTCTTTGCATATTATGCAACTCTTGCTTGAGCTGCATTTTCCTGGCTTGCGTATTTGTGCTATACATTTTTGACAAAGTATCCCATGCCTCCTTTGGCGTACTTGCATCTTGAATATGCACAATCATAGAGTCTGAAATGTTGATAGACAGCCAATACATAACTTTCCTGGCTCTCTCATGCCATGCTTTAAATGCCTGCATTTGCTGTTGATTGGGAACATCATGAAGAACTGGTTCTTCTTCATTTCCTGCAACAAATTCCCAATATCCTTTTCCCATAAGAAAATTCGTCATTCTAAACTTCCATGCTTGGAAGTTATTCTTGTCAAGTTTTTCAGTGACAATCTGTGAAAGAGAATCAGACGCCATTATAGAATACTGCAAAAAATTTTGTCACTGCAAAGAACACAGCTTCAGCCTCACAAGGGCAAATCTGCAAAACTGAGAAAGTGGTATTTGACCACACAGTCACTTCCTAGTGACGATTTTGCATCAACAGGCAACAAGGATGATTCTCTATCTCCCAATGTCTCTGCGCACAGGCATACGATGCAATTTCTACAGTAACTTTTCACCAACCTGTAGAACAGTGGTCGCACAGCATAAAAGAACAGTGGTCGCACAGCATAAAATTGGGTCTTTTCCTGAGTGCGTACAGAAAACTTCCGCCTCCAAAACAGGCCCCGAAATGGCCTCAAATCAAAAAAATAGGCACCAAGGGCTAAAGCCATGTCCCGCAACATATACTGCCCTCTTGCTTCACCGCGAAGGGCGTCTCAACCTGAGACAATGCACTCTTGCACTTTTCGTGCAGAGACTTTCTCCCAAAACAGAAGAACGAAAGCAACACTAGTCCTCTTACCAAAACACCGCGAACTTGGCTTGCTTTCTTGAGCTCCTTACCACGAACAAGGCTCTGATACCATGTCAAGATTGTGGGAGAGAAGGAAGGAGTCTCACTTGTAGCTTTCTTGCTTGCACAATGGGGGAATACACACACAGGTGGAGGCTGAAAACAGTTTTCCTCTTCTTAGTTGTGTAAGCCAAAAGAACTCGAGTACATAGAAATAGAAGAACCCTATATATGGCTCTCAAACAAAACTCAACTAACTAAGGTGGCATACTAACTGAGCCACGAACTAGAGTAGATAAGGATAGCTGTCATTTAGCTATTATTCATGGGTGGTGTACCAACCGCATCTGCAACTGGCAAGTCGGTGACATAGATGCACAATAGTCACCCTGGCATATCACGAGTGGAGCTCGATATCTCAACACCCCCTTGTCGAGCAACTCCAGATTGGTCCTACTACTGTAGGGGGAGTCGTAGAATTACCTGGGTTAGCCAAAGATCTCCCTGATGCCAAGATTGAAGCAGATTTCCTCGCCAAGCTTTCCTCTTCTCTCCTGCTCTCCTGAAACCCTGCAATGCACACTGTGGCCTTTCTTGCCACTTCTGGCCCTTATACCCTCTTCCGGGTATGGTATTGGCACCCCCAATAACTCATTCACCATCCTTAGGCATCACAAGTAAGTTTTTCACCACTTTTGCACGATTCTTGCCCTGTTTCTGCCCTGTTTTGCAACAGTAACCCTAATGCTTATTTTCTTTGTTTTTCTTTGTTTTCTCTTACTCTAATGCTTCCAAATTACAAAGTAAATACCTACACTACTCCATCTCACAACATAAACCTCAAGAAAAACAACAAACCTACTTGCCAAGGAGATTGAATACCATCTTCAACCCCCTCGCTTCCTACCTATCTCAAGCACCGGTTCGGGGAAAACCCTACTCCAATGCTCGATTCGAAGCGGGCAAGCGCTCAAGGCTTGAATCCGTTTGTCCCGGCAACGGAACCAAAATGAAGGGTGCCTTCACTCAACCGCCAAGACCCACAGACCGCTTATTGCTTCAAGCATTCCAAGCCGAGCACTAATGGCTACCTCTCACATAGCCGACGCGCCATCCATATCTATGGATGTAGTGAGCTTACCTCCATGCCGTTCGAGTTACCTCCTCTCCCGCGCACTCCGGTAGCTCCACGATCCAAGTGCAAGCTTCAAGCAAGCTCCATCCTCAAGCTGCACGCTCCAAGCTCCATTGCCACAAGCAAGACAAGACAAGAGAAGAGAAGAGAAGAAGAGAGGAGAAGATGGAGAGCTTCTCCTCCTCGGTCCCTCGCCCTCACACACTTACTCCCTCACACTCTCACACTCCCTCTCTCAAGCACAAGCTCAAGCAAGCAAGAACAAGAAGAAGAAGAAGAAGAGGAGAGCTACTTTTGGTCACACACAAGAATGAGCTTCTCATTCACTTTTCAACTTTATATACAAAACCCTAAATCCCTTTTGGGCGGTCATTCCCTTTTCCCCTTTTTTACATGGCCGGCCGTAGCCTAGGCCCTTTTTCCCATTGTCCTTCTATCTTCCTAGCTTCCTTTCCACCGCCCGGCCATAACCCTAGAAGAAGTAGGAGCTACGTGCGGGGTCATATTTCGGAGCCTTGATGACGCATTACTGCTCGCCATTCGTCATAATTTGGCAACCTTTTTGCTCCCATTGGAGGCATAAGACATATCATTGCTGTAAGAATGAAGAGGTAGAGTTTACAAGACTTAGGAGCTCTTCAAGCTCTTGGATTGGTGCAGAGCCGACAAGCTTTCGGTATGAGGTCAGCATCATGCCGATGATTGCTTGCTCCTTTAAGACTTCACCGCTAGCAATAAGCTCAGGTACAACCTTGGGGAATTTGATGGTCATGAGCTCATACTCTTCCCATGTGCATGGTAAAGCATGGTCTTCAGAAGCAAGTGGCTCATCAAGAAGGCCAAGTTCTAGCCGCTCATAACTTCAGGCGAAGGTCGTGAATGTGAAGTCTAGCATTTTAATGCAAGTAACCAAGTCATTACGTGAATTGGCATCAAGGTCTTTGGCCATAGCAAGAAATGAGTGTCACTCATATGAAGGCCTAAGACTTGCTTATGGCTATGGTGGAGCAGAACTAGATGGATGCATTAGCGATGATGTTCCGCTAGATTGCTCCTTGGGATGAGCATCCGCCTGGAAGGTTAGTTGTGTGTCCTACATCTTGGAAGGCATGCAACCTTCATCGTGAGCTGCTTTGAGCATGCAAGAGTCGATTGCATTAGATGATTGGGGGACATCTAGCTGTTGTGTGAGTTGATGGGTTTGTGAGATCTTGAGAGACATAGTGGGTTCAGGTTGCATGGGATTGATTGGTCGAGTCTCTAAAGACTTTGCTCTGGCATCAATAGTGGCTGGTTTAGAGCCAGTGGGTTACGGCTTTGGCCGATTTGGGCTTAGGTTTTGGGGCTTCGGACTTTGTGGTTATCATAGATTTGACAGCTTGGATCTTAGGTATGGCTGGTTGTTTAGTGAACACGCTGCTTGAAGCAGGTGTGGCCACAAGATGTGTAAGGGGTTTGTTCTTAAGGACTGATGTCTTGGGCACCCAGATCCAGTTGTCGCCCTCATAGTATCCTTGAGCACGTAATAGGGTTACATGGACCCATCGCGACTTAAGGGTGTGTTTACGGCTTTGGCATCTAGGCTGCTTTCTAGGCTTTGCATGAGAGTTCTTAGGTCTACAAGGTCGCATTTGATTATTGTGGGAAGGCTTGCCTTGATGTTTAGGTACCCATTGAAATGTAGGTTGCTTAACCTTAGGAGTGGGTTTGGTGGGGTGGTGTTTTGTGAGCTAAGTGGGGTGTGACACATCACGACCCCTCTTCTTAGCCTTTGGCATGGTCTTCTCTATTAGTGGAGTGGCGGTCTTAGAGGGACCCACACTGCCCTTGCTGAAAGTTGTCATGACGTGCACATTTCCTATGGCGAGGTGGATACACTACAGGTCGTAATTGACATAACAATGGGTTTGTTTTTTGAAAGTGCGCCCTAGCAACGACGCCTTGCTTGCCTCCTTCGTGTTGGGCAACACATAGAAGATGGTTGACTCAATAGAGACAACGACTTGGCACTTCCCAGGGAGTGCATAGGATTCATCCCCAAATGGGCTAAGTTTAGTGTTAGTTGGCTACAACTGTGGTTGACCAATGAGGGTCCAATGAGCACGGGTTGGGATATTGAAGTCAGCTGCCTCATCGATTAAAGCATCAAAAGAATGTGTCTTTTGGGCTATGGCTGTGATTCATAAATAAGCTGGAGGAACAACTTCCTCATCATCCTCTATCTAGGCGATGGTTGCGACGCAGACATTGATAGGGGCCTCTATCATAGGGGGCTCATGTAAAGGATGTGTGGGAGGGTAGTACTTCTTCATGCGATTGCCATTGAAAAATCCCATACCCTCACCTTCTAGTGTGTCAAGTTTGACATTGCCTGTCCTACTGATGGCACGCACTCTAAAATGTCCTAACCCTCGGAACTTCATTTTTTGCTTATGGCCCTTCATAGAGTACAACAACACAAGGTCGCCCTGGTCAAAATCACATTGTTTGACATGCTTGTCAAACCACATCTTTCTTCGCACCTTTTCACAGATTAGAGCATGGGTGGCGATGAGTCTAGTTTCAATGAAGCATTCCAACTCGATAAGACCGTTAGTCCAAGCCTCTTTCCCTTCTCAATGCTCCTGCACTACTATCCTTAAGCTAGGGATAAAAATTTCTAAAGGCAGGATAGCCTCGGTTCCATATGTCAGTCTGAAAGGCATTTGTCCCACAGCCGTTTTATAGACTGTTCGATAGGCCCATAAAGCTGCCATGAGCTTGTTATCCCAGTCACTCCGAGAAGTGGAAACCACCTTTGTGAGCACATTGACCAAGATCTTATTTGTTGATTCTACTTGGCCATTGGCTTGGGGATAGTATGGTGAAGACTTCCTTTGGATGATCAAGAAGGTTGAGAGCAGTTGGGCAATTATCTCATTGATGAAGTGGGTGTCAAGAATCGCGTGGTGGGGGGACTTGCTCAAGATGTTGCGCCGAACACACACAGAATGCACAAGGAGAAGCTCACTCAAGAGACAAGAAGAGAGATGGAGTCCCAAACGTTTTCTTGCTAGTTTCTTCTTCTTCTTCCACACTCTTTACAATGTACACAAAGTATAGATAAGATACAACATAAAGGAAAGTGGCCTACTAAGTCAAACAATGCATAACCGACTACACTAGTCGACTGGCGCTATAACTATGCCAGCTATAAATAGGTGTAACAATCTGAATATAATAAGTAATGAGTCATTGGCCATGTGAGAGTCATAATGACCACCGACGTGCTAAGTGTAGACATGTGGACCCATCTAACCAGGCGGTCCACCATCAATGTCTGTATGTGTTGAGCTTGTCATCTCAACACTCCCCCTCAAGCTCAACTGCATCTCTGCAACTCCAAGTAAGCTTCGAAACTTTTGAAGCTTCTCTGTACCCAATACCTTCGTGAAGATGTCAGATATCTGATCCTGTGTGCTGACATACACCAAGTCAATCTCACCTGCTAGTACCTTCTCTCTCACAAAGTGGTAGTGTACCTCAATATGTTTTATCCTCGCATGAAACACAGGGTTCCTAGCCAACTGTATACTACTCATGTTGTCACAATAAATGACAACTATACCTTCCACCTGCACATCTAAATCAGCCAATAACTTTTGTAGCCATACTACCTCACATGCTGCAACAGCAGCACCTCTATACTCAGCCTCTGTACTCGACAAAGCAACTATAGATTGCTTTTTCCTGCTCCAAGCAACTGCTGCACTACCAAGAGAGAACATGTATCCACTGGTAGATCCTCTATCAGACATACTACCAGCCCAATCTGCATCTCTGTATCCAAATACCTGTACATCTGTACCTACCTCATAGAAAAGTCCATAATGTAATGTGGACTTCACATATCTCAATATGCATCTGACTGCATCCAAATGTGGCTTTCTAGGTACTTGCATAAACTGACTCACAAGACCAACAGCGTAGCTCAAGTCTAGCCTTGTAATGGTCATGTAGATCAAACTCCCCACTATCCTCCTAAACATAGTAGGGTCTTCTATCTCATCTCCAACATCAGCACTCAACTTTACATTCTGCTCCAACGGGACTGAAAGTGGTTTGCATGCTGTCATACCATACTTGGACAACATATCCAAGCCATACTGTCTTTGGGAGAGCCATATACCATCATCACATCTGATCACCTCAATGCCAAGGAAGTATTTTAGCTCACCTAAATCCTTCATCTCAAACTTCTTCTTCAAAAAGTCCTTGACTTCAGCAATCCCACTATCACTATCACCTGTAATAGTCAAGTCATCCACATAGATGACTATGATGACCAAACCTACATCTCGCTTTCTCACATAAAGTGAGTGATCAGCATCAGAAACATAGAAGCCAATATTGACAAGATACTCTCTGATCTTGTCAGACCATGCTCTAGGTGCTTGCTTGAGTCCATAGAGCACCTTCTTCAACCTGCACACATATGTGGGATACTCTAAATCTTCATAACCTGCTGGCTGATCCATATACACTTCTTCCTGCAAATCACCATGCAAGAAGGCATTCTTCACATCCATTTGCTACAACCTCCAACCTTTGGCTGCTGCCAAAGCAATCACACATCTGACAATTGCCATCCTAACAACTGGACTGAAGGTTTCATCATAATATCTGCCATATGTCTGGGCATAGCCTTTTGCAACCAGCCTAGCTTTGTACCTACTAATAGAACCATCTACATTGTGCTTAATCTTATAAACCCACTTACATCCAATAGCTTTCTTGCCTTTCGGCAAGGATACTAGATCCCAAGTCTTATTGGCCTCTAATACAGCCATCTCCTTATCCATTGCTGCATCCCAATGAGTATGACCAACAGCCTTCTCAAAACATGTGGGCTCAACATCCTCAACTAGCTTCACCATATAAGCATAATGGTGAGCTGCATAACCTTCAAAACCAAATCTTTTTAACAGGGTATCTGACCCTGCTAGATCTGCGTACCACCGGATCACTCAATGGAGCCTTTGCATTACTATGAGCTCTCTGTACACCTGGTGTCCTAACAGAAGGAATATCAAGCTTATCATCCAAGCTCTCTGAGCCATTGGAGTCTCCATCAAGAACTGCACAATGCCATTTGATACTTTATTCTTTCCTTTGTCTTTACCTGTAGTGCTACTAGATGCACCTGAAGATGTAGAGGTACTCTTTAGTCTCCCAGACCAAGGACTACCAGATGATGTCTCTGGTCCACTAAGAGTCTGTGATTCTTGCTTTTCAACCTGCACATAAGTGTCATGATCATCATCATCATCCAATGCATCACCACTAGATGCATGCCAACTGCTCATTTCATCAAAGATGACATCCCTGCTCACTCTGAACTTACATGTGACAGGGTTATAACATCGATACCCTTTCTGCTCTAAAGAGTATCCAATAAAGATATAGTTTTCAGCCTTTGGATCCAATTTCTTCCGCAACTCATCTGGCACATGAACATACGCAATGCAGCCAAACACTTTCAAGTGCGATACATCAGGCTTCTTGCCAGTAAAGCATTCTTCAGGAATCATACCATGAACTGCAGCTGTGGGGGTTCTGTTCATAATATAAACAGCAGTATGAACAACCTCAGACGAAAAATGCTTAGGCATATTCTTTTCAACCGTCAAGGCGCGTGCAACTTCTGCAATATGCCTGTTTTTCCTTTCTGCAACCCCATTTTGCTGTGGGGTATATCTGCATGTGAACTGTCTCTTTATCCCATGAGACCTCAGAAAATCATTGAACTCATTCGAGAGGTACTCTCCCCCTCCATCTGACCTCAAGCACTTTACTTTCAAGCCTATTTCTCTTTCAACTGTAGCCTTGAAAGTTCTAAAGTGCTCAAAGGCTTCACTCTTTTCCTTCATAAAATATACCCACAGCTTTCTAGAACAATCATCAATGAATGTGACAAAGTATGAACTGCCTCCAAGAGATACATTTTGTATAGGCCCCCAAATGTCTGTATGTACAACATCAAGGATATTTCTACTTACATCTCTGTCATGTGAAAAGGGTTGTCTTGCTTGCTTACCAAACTGACATGCTTCGCATACCTTATGAAATTCTGCAACTCTAAATGTAGGCAAACCTGTAACCAACCCTTTGGACTGCATTAATTTTAGCCTTTGTACATTTGCATGTCCAATGCGTTTGTGCCAAATTTTAATATCTGCAACAACACCTTTTTCTTTAGCATACATAGCAGCATTCATAGTAGGAATTCCAGCATCCAGAGTAAACATACGTCCAACTCTACTTCCCTTTGCTACCAACCTGCACTTGTCATTGAAGTCTTCTACAAAGTAACCCTTTGCATTAAATCTGACTTGTAGCCCTTGCTCTACCATTTGACCGACTGACACCAAGTTCTTTGTAATAAATGGCACATGTAATACATCTGAAAAACTCTTTGTCTTACCATCATGCAAGGACAAGGGAACTTTTCCAACATGTGAAATTGGGTGGCATGAATCATCACCCGTCTGCACATAACCTGCATTTTGCAAATCTTGCATCTCTCCAAACCATTCTGCATGGCTGGTCATATGATTGGATGCACCTGAATCAACATACCAAACATCATCATGTGTTCCCTTTCTTGTAACAGCATTCAGCATATGCTGCATAACAAACATACGTTCATTTTTATCTTCATTCTGTCATAAATACGATGCATAGTTTCCTTACTGCAACTTACCACTGCGAATATCATCTTTCTTAGCATAACATTGGGCTGCAATATGACCTATTTTGCCACAGTAGTGACACACAATACCAGAGTTGTTAGAACCTCTATTCTGCCATCCACCTCTTCCTCTAAAGCTCCCCCTGCCTCTAAAGTTACCATGACATCCTGAAACCTGCATATCTCCAAATTGCTGATTCAATTTGTTTTGCTGGTTGTCACTACCACGTCATGTACCACGGCCTCTTGAAGAGAACCTGCCACGTCCCCTTCCTAAACTATAGTAGAAAGCTTGAACCTGTTCACCACTTCTCTCAGATGTCTCACTCTGCATATTGATCTCTTCAGTGATCATAAGGGAGACCAACTCATCGAAATCTGGAAATGGCTTTCTGACATGTATGGAAGTTACAAAAGACTTCCAAGCCTTTTCATTGTTAAGTCCACCCAAGGTAGACGACACCAAATCATCATCATCAGGCATTGCATCAATCGTTGCCAAGGTATCTGCAATGCTCCTTACCTTTAGTGCATACTCATTGATAGACATCTTCCCTTTCTTCAATGTATTTAACTCTTGCTTGAGTTGAATCTTTCGTGCCTTTGTATTTACAGAAAATATACTTTCAAGTATGGTCCAAGCTGCATATGAATTCTCTGCATTTCTAATATGTCCCAGCATATTATTGTCAATTACTGCAGACAACCAATACATGACCTTCTTGTCTTTTGCATTCCATTCCTTTCGTGCCTTTGTCTCTTCTGCAGTTGGAGGATCACTCACCTTCGGCTCCTTTTCTTCACCTAAAACAAACTCGTAGAGGCCTTTTCCAATAAGGAAGTTCGTGACACGGAACTTCCATGAAGGGTAGTTATTCTTATCGAGCTTCTCAATGATGGGGCTTCCACTGTTCTCTGCCATTATCACAAAACTAATACCAAACAGCAAGCAAATCTTCTGTAACCCTCGACCTGTAGTGCACAGTAATACACCATACAGCCTTTTTCACTGACTGCTCAACAATACATGCAATTTGCAACCTGTTTGCAGATAAACCTTATGTTTGCTTCCTGAAAACACCTCAAGAATTACAGATTCGCAATCTGTAACCTAGGCACCCACTTTCGGTCAAAACAGTCGAAATCACAGTGTATCCTGAAATTGTTGTCTGCAACCTTGCAGCTCTAAAACGGGGCCTGAAATGGCCTTAGATGCCCAGAATAACTGCAAGAAAGCCATAAAGGGCTAATCTGCAGAATACACAGCGCTCTTCGCGCACATCAAATCTCACTGCAATCTGAGATTTTTACTCTGCCATGCTTCTGGTGCCTCCACAGGCACTATCCAAGAGAAAGACTGGAAGGATGGAAGAGCTTCTTACCCATGGCTTGCTTGCTCAAACCTTGCTTCTTCTCCTTCACTTCAGCCTTCGAAATCAGCCTCTCTCAGTGGAACGGCTCTGATACCATGTCAAGAATCTCGTGATGGGGGGACTTGCTCAAGATGCTGCGCCGAACACACACAGAATGCACAAAGAGAAGCTCACTCAAGAGACAAGAAGAGAGATGGAGACCCAAACGTTTTCTTACTAGTTTCTTCTTCTTCTTCCACACTCTTTACAATGTACACAAAGTATAGATAAGATACAACATAAAGGAAAGTGGCCTACCAAGTCAAACAATGCATAACCGACCACACTAGTCGACTGGCGCTATAACTATGCCAGCTGTAAATAGGTGTAACAACCTGAATATAATAAGTAATGAGTTAATGGCCATGTGAGAGTCATAATGACCACCGATGTGCTAAGTGTAGATGTGTGGACCCATCTAACTAGGCGGTCCACCATCAATGTCCGCATGTGTTGAGCTTGTCATCTCAACAGTGGGTGCCTTGGTCACTCACTATCTCAATAGGGCAACCAAATCTTGAGATGACCTGCTCCCATAAGAACTTCATTGTGGTCCTTACATCGTTCTTCCTCATGGCTCTTGCTTCAGCCCATTTCGTTAAATAGTCAATTGCTATGATGATATATCGAGCCTGTGAATACTAGGCTGCAAGACCAATGGGTCTGATGAAGTCAATGTCCCATTTCTTGAAAGGTTGCCATGCTATTACAGGGGTCAATTCCATTTTGTCCTTCCCCAAGGGGACCTTGGTCCTTTGGCAATTATCATAGTGCTTGACAAATCTAGCTGCATCACGGAATAGCGTGGGCCAGCACAATTGACACTGCAGCACCTTGCGGGCTATCATGTCTCCACTAAAATGCCCCCCCAGCGATTTCGGTGTGTGCCTCTCTCAATGTGTCATGCATCTCATGTTCACACACACACCTACGTAGCAACCCATCTTGCCCTAACCTATAGAGTTGGCTGGCAATGAGCTGATAGGGTTGGATCTTCACAATAAGCCTCCTAAGCTTGGCCTTCTCGATAGGTCTCTCGGATAGACCGTGTTCGAGCATGTGGATGACATCATCAACCCAGTATGGCGTTAAATCAGCTTTGAATAATTCCTTGTCACTGGATAGGCCAAAGAGATGTGCATCTAGAAGGTCGTCCGTTATGCCTTGTCCAGTGGCTTCACCTATGGGTATGCGGGACATGTGATCTGCCATGTAATGTTGTTTTCCTTTGCGTACAACCACAGAGAAGTCAAACTCTAGAAGAAGCAATAACCATCCTACGATGCGTCCTGTAGTGCAAGACTTGTTCACTTAGATAGAGCAATGCTTGACGGTCAACAAGAAAGGTGAAGGGTGTGGCCAAAAGATAATGTCTAAATTTCTTAATGGCAAACACGATGGCCAACCTCTCCCTTTCTGTAGTGGAATAGTTCATCTCCATGTCAGTGAGCTGCCCGCTAGCAAAGCTCACTGGGTAATCTAGGTTGTGTTCGCCAGTTTGGCACAGAACAGCTCCAATGGCAAACTTAGATGCATCTATATGCACATGGAACGTTCTGGTCCAATGTGGGACTCGTAAGATGGGTGCGGTGGTAAGATCCTTTTTCAATTCATTGTAAGCACGTTGGCATTCTTCGGTCCACTCGAATACAATTAGCAGCTTGTACAATGGTCTTGCCATTAGTGCATAATTCAGTACAAAGCGCCGATAGTACTATGTGTGACCTAAGAAGCACTGAACACCCTTATAATTGTTGGGTGGTGGCAAGTCGACAATAGCCTTGACCTTTGAGAAATCAGTGGGGCGATGCCATTCTTTGACACCATGTGCCCTAGGATGCATCCATGTTTCACCCAAAATTGGCACTTCAGGCGGTTTAATGAGAGATTATAAAGTTGACACCGCTCAAAGACTGCCCGTAGTTTCTCTAAGTGTTCTGCCTAGCTAGAGTGTATGCATAGATTGTCCACAAACACCTCTAGCTCGTGTCTGAGCATGTCTTTGAAGATGGTACACATCAAGCACGTTGGAAGGTTGCAGACGCGTTCACTAGCCCAAAGGGCATAACGATGTAGGTGAATACCCCCCACTTTGTAGTGAAGGCAGTCTTGTGCCTGTCGTCGGGGTGTACTTGCACTTGATTGTAGCCTGAGAAGCCATCCAGGAAACTGTAGGCTTCTTTACATGCCATCCTCTCAAGCATGTGCTCGGTGTATGGCAATGGGTAGTTATCTCTTTTCATAGTGGCCTTGACTTTTTTGTAGTTGAAGCACACTCGGATCTTTCCGTTTTTCTTCATAACAATCACTATTGGTGATACCAATCCGTGTGCTCTATTTCGTAGATGAATCCTGCTCTCATGAGCTTATCAATCTCCTCTTTTACTGCATGGGCATGCTTTGGATTCATGGGGTAAGGGCGTTGTTTTACAGGGACAACGTCCGGGACCATAGGGATGTTGTGGGTCACAACCCTGGGGTCGACTCCCTTAAGTTCATCCAGAAACCAGGCAAACACGTCCATGTACTCTTGTAGGAGAACAACAAGGCTAGCCTCCTCATCCTTGGTCAAGTCATCTGCTATGAATACAGGTCAAGGCTTCTCATTTTTCCCTACCAGCTTGACTTCCTTGACCTTGGAGGGTCCTTCAATAGGCTCTCTAGTCTGGCCCTGTCTCTTTGCTCCTAACAAGACCACCACTCTGTCACCCTTCTTGAACTTAGTGAAGCGTTTGGGCAGATCCTGCAGTTTCTTCTGTCATTATGTGTCTAACTCTTTTGTTCGTTTCTTTCTTTCCTCCTTTAGCCAATTCCGCCTTAGGTGGACTGGCAAGTCCCCCTTGGTGCATTTGATTTTGGACGGCATGGGTATTTCAGGGTCACTCTCCATACTGATTTCAGACTCCAAGTTGAACTCATAGCCCTCACTAGAGGAAGGAGTTTTGCCAGGTGGTCGTAGTTCAGTAGGTGTGTCTGTCCTAAACACAGGTACCATTGGTGGTTGGGCAATTCCATCTTTCTCGTAATCCACTACCCCTATGAGTTCCAACCAAGAGCAATCGCAATCCAATCTCATAATTCCTCTCTTGATCTCATATGCATTCATTTCTTGGTGCCTAGAGTCTGCTCTTATCTGCTCTATTACTCTTCCATCAGTATCGTACTCCACAGTATTCGTTTCCTCCTCGCTCTTCTCTCTAATGGAGGAACAATCCTCATATTCATTGTCAGAACCGTCACTCCCTGACTGCTTGTTGTCTCCTGGGTCATCCTTTCTAGCCTCTTTCTCGTCGGTGATCAAAGCCGAATTGTATAGCAAGTTTAGGTTGTGAACTTTGGTCCACTTCTACTTGTGCTCACCCAGGAGGTTTTTGAGGGGCAAGAGATTAGTAGAAGGATTACCCTCCAATCTACTTGTCAAATACTCTAGGGTTTCCTGGAGTTCTAACTTATTATTTGGGACATGGAGAGTGACAGGTTTGGGCCTACCACACACACTCCTTGCCATCGTGCAGAGTGGTATTGAGTGTTCCTCATATGTAGTGCACATGGCTTGTGTGGCTTGCTTATACTCCTCCTCATCTTTTGAGAATGGAAGATCGATGGTTGCAAGGACATGCATCCAATCTCGCTCATCCTCAAGGCAGGGGATATACTTGGTCAGAGGCCCATACAATGTGGTTGGTTGCGTGTCACCCCTCAGTGTGGTTGAGATGACATCTAGATTAACAGGTATTGTCTTCCAGGTATCCATCTCCACCCTTACTACTTCCTTCCGATTCCCTAAGAAGATTATACCATTGCCCCAGTCCTTGATGACTCATGCATTCCTCATCCATGGTCAGTGTAGCGGGATGTCGTAGTCCACTCCCTTCATAACTATGAAGTGTACAGAGAACTGGACACCTGCAATCTTCACTGGCCAATTCTTTAAAACTCCGAATGGCCTTATCTTCATTCCATTCACTAGTGTGACATTGAACCTAGCAGTCTCGACAAGAGGGTTTCCCCAAGCCTGCAAGACTATGTGGCTCAAGACACTAACCCTTGCACCCGTGTCTATGATTCCTTTCCGCGTCATGTCTCCTAGAGCCAGGATAGGTAGCACAACATGCATCTCGGTGCCCTCCCAAAAAACATTTACATGCAGAGATTTAGGCATTGAGTGCAGCATCAAGCTCAATATCTATGTGATTTCATCATGCTCATACAGGTCAGCAGCAATCTGCTCAATTGGTTCCTCCTCCCAGTGCTTTAGTTCCAGCCAAAGCGTCGAATGTTGCCTAAGCAGGTCTCCTAGGCTCAGGGTTACTGGGGTGGTTACTAATGTCATGAGGAGGTTACTCGTCATTTGTCTCTCCTCCATTCCCACACCTCTAGGCCATTGGCCTTGGGTGTTTTGCTGGCACGTGGCTCCTAAGCTTCTCCTGGGTGGTGCTGCCCGTGGCATAGGCACATCTCTTGATCTTGATCAAGAGGGTGAGACTGGGGTGCTCACACTAGACAAGTCATCCATTATGTCTTCTATGATTGCCTAAGCATCCTTCAAGTTCTCTTGGGCTTCCTTCACCCACTCCTTGCCTTTTCAATTGCTTCTAATTGGCGCTTCGGATGGAGGGTACTCCCCTACCTTAGCACTCCCCTTTTCTATTGTTTTCGGAGCAGTGGTCTCAACCTTAGCATCAGTTACCTTTCTACCACTCACTAGCGTCATCTCTCCATCATTTTTTAGAGTGATCTTAGCGTCGGTTTTCTTCTTTCTCTGCCTTCGACTCTTCTTCCCTATTGAGGCAACGTCTAGGTTGCTAGGCCCAAGCAATGATATGTCGGCCTGCTGTGTTTGTGCACATGTCATGACATGTAGTGGGATGGGTGTATCCTTGCTATCGAATGTCTCAACTCCAAATAGCCCCAAAGGTACTGATGGCACATTGCCTAAGCTCAAGGACAGCTTTTGTTTAGGACACTCCTTGAAGAGATGGATGATGCTGCACTTGGCACATCTGAGATCAGCTCTCTTTCTATTAGCCTACTCTTTTTCTGGGCATCGTGTCGATATGTGACCAGGGTGACCACAAGTCCAGTGCATGACTAGGTCTTGGGTTGGCCCTGAAAAACCTCTGTCCCTTCCCCTTCCTAACGCCATCACCGGCACTGGTTGATAGTCCATGAGGACCGGATTACCCTCTTCATCATACAAGATGTAAGGATTCACATATGACTCCTTGTCATTGGGCTCTTCCACATAGTGGATGGGAGTGTCACTCGGTGGATGTGTCACGAAGGGTCCAGGTAGTCTGGTATGCCAGTGGGATTGATCTCTAATCTAGGAATGACCAGTTTTGCATCGTTAGGTGCTGGAAGGGCCAATGGGGCTCCTCTTCCGAAGAAGTTAGGCAGCCTATTCCCGTAGTATGGTGAGTTGTACTATTGTGCGTAGGGAAACCTTCTTGGAAATCGATAATGCATTGCGTCGTGGCCAAACCTTCCACAATTTGCACAAGGCTTGGACCTTGGATCCTGGCACTCAGCAAGGATGTGGTTTCCTCCACAGTGCACACACTGGACATGCGGTCTAGTGGGTCTCTTTACCAACTCTTGCAACCGTGCTAGCTCCATCCTGACTTTAGCTAGCTCTTGGTCTTGTGCCGTGCTCTTGCCCTTATCTTGCATGTCAGGGGCTAATCTCTTGCTATAAGTTGTGGATTACTCTGTGGTTCTTTGGCTAGAGTCATCTTGATTCGAGCTTCTAGTGCTTCTCTCCCTAAGCTGGCCATCTACCCTTATTGCCTCATCAAAAACCCTAGCGAGCACATCCCTCTGCAAGCTCAAGTTTCTTGCTAGTTGCTTCTAAAGTTCCTCCCTACGAATTTCGTTTATAAAAATGGTAGAAACCACTCTCTCGTTTGGTCATTCGTTGGTAGGGATTCTCATAAACAGGCTATGTACATGAGTGACGTAGTCTCTAATGTCTTCTTTGTCCTTCTGACTGACATTCATTAGTCGAACTATGAGGTTTTCCGAATACCCTGTCTCTAAAAATCTCTTGATGAAGAGATCCTTCAAGCAATTGAAGTCTATTCGCTCTGTTGGGTCTAGTCTAGTGTACCACGTCCTTCCCTTATCACCCAAGCAAAGCCCGAAAGCCTGCAAGCGTTGGGTGAGGTTTGTGAGATTGTTGGCTTCGCAAACCTACTCGAACTACTCCGCGAAGCTATAGGGGTCATTGCTGGGCTGGCACTTGTCCAGTTGCTTGGCCACAGCAGGGATCTTATTGTGGCTCCTCGCCCCCTGCATGACTCCAAGCATGTGAGCAAAGAGGTGGCTAGCGCAGTTGCACTCTGTTTTGCAGATGGGTTGTCTATGAGCCACTTGGTGACAAGCTCGCTCAGCATCAGGTCTGCCTCTAGCTCCCTCTCCCTCTCTATGTTCGGCCCTATCGTGGCCTTACCAGCTAAGGCTAGAATGCGTCGTGTCTTGTGCATGTTAGAAATCAAGCTCACCGTCAGTGTGTCTTCATCTATGACCGACATCTATGACAGCTAGTATGTACAGCTGTCTACATGTGACTACATTAAATAAGTTGGGTTAGTAGTCAGTCAGTGACCTGACTAGAGTTAGTCAGTCTAGTCTACATTTACACTAGGTCACTTTATCTTGTAGTGTGTATGTGCTTTTCAGTAGAGTGTGTGGAAATGAAGGAATGAGCTTGAGAGCCTGAAGGCTCATGGATATGGAGTCTTTCCCTTTCTCTCTCTCTACTCTTTTTGATTATGGTATCAGAGCTTCATCCATGAGGCTGTGGGAGAATGGGCATGACAACCTGCAGTGCAAAGGAGATGGAAGTAAGGAATGAGGAAGAAGTTGGACACTTGCAAATGAAGCCATAGTCAAGGAAGGAATCAGCGTGGACTGCCTTCTGAAAATCGTGGACTGCCTCCTGAAAAACAGCAATATGTATCTGAAAATCTGCGCCTGCTGATCTGAATGGACAGCAACCTGTATCTGAAAATCTGCGCCTGCTGATCTGAGTGGACAGCAACCTGTCAATCTTCAGTGGGGCACCTGGACAAGGTTCATAGAGCATGTATGCTGACTATTGAAGGCATTTGAAGTGTGCAAGGAGTAAATGCTTGTGTGGGAGCTCTGTTATGAGCTGGAGTAACAGACACAGACCTGTAATCATTTCTGAACTGCTATAAACATGAATGGACAGCATGCATTCAGTCATTACTGACACACAGGAGCCTTGTATTACACTCAGAAAGCATCTTTGGAGCACAAGAATGTGTCAAAGCATGTATACATTGGATCAAATGTCTTGGAGCTGAGATCTCTTGCTCAGAATACTCAGATCTGAAAATCAGTGACAGGTTGAAAACTGTCATACACAGTCAATGTCAGAATACTCAGATCTAAAAATTAATGACAGGCTGAAAACTATCATACACAGTCAATGCCAGAATAGTCAGATCTGAAAATCAATGACAGGCTGAAAACTGTCATACACAGTCAATGACAGAATACTCAGATCTGAAAATCAATGACAGGCTGAAAACTGTCATGCACAGTCAATGACAAGTACTGTGCACTACTGAAGCAATACAGGTCATCTTGGGGGTTCCATCATCTATGTGAACTGGCCTATACATGTTGAATGCATGAAGAATTGAAGCAAGCAATGAGCATCATTGAAAACTGAATTTTGAAGCTGAAATAAATGCAATTACACTGTCCTGGTTAATTACAAACAGCTCATGAGGTTTATGCCATTGTTCAATGAAGACAGGTTGTCTATGCCTACTCAGATGCTCATGTATTGAACTTGCCACTACAAAGTAAATGTATGACATGGTCAAAAGACATTTTGGAGCTGCTTGGAGCTTGGTATGCTGAATTTTGGTTGACTGCAACCTGAAACTGAATTTGTTGACACACTCAGTTTTGGACTTGAAATTGCTGCTGGTTACTCACAGTTTACAGTTTTCAGACTGCATGTATGTACCCTCGCAGTGAGGTTACATAAGCTTAAGCTTAAGCAAACACATAGCTTATCTATTGACAGTTATATCTACAGTTGAGACCACTTGTTTGAGGGTTGTTTTGGGGTGTCAGTGGGCTGAAATACCCTGGTTTTTTTCTGCAATTTAGTGCAGAAAACTGTCATAAACTGTTACGGACTGAACTTAGTCAGTCATACTTATTGGACTGCAGGGAGTCAGGCACTTGATAGACAGTCTATTGCATCATGGCTAATGCACATGGGACTGACAATATCACTCAGATAGTTGGAGAGAAGTTGGATAATAAGAACTTTACATTATGGAAATTCAGAATGAAAAATTTTCTGGTTGGCAGAGGTTATTGGGATTTATGTACAGGAGATGAAGTTGCTCCTGAGTTGCCTGCACACAATCCAACAAATGAACAGAAAATAGCCTACAGGCTATGGAATGAAAGAGCATGCAAGGTGTTGCATTGGTTTTCCTTATGTATATCTGATGCTATGGTAATTCAAATCACTGGATGTGAGACTCCGAAGGATGCTTGGGACATACTGATGAAAAATTATGAAACCATGACACATGCAAGAAAGATCCAGTTGAAACAGTAGTTCAACAACATGTCTAGGAATGGCAAGAGCATCCAGACATATACCACGGAGATTAAGACCATAGCTGATTAACTTGCTACTATTGGCTCAAGTGTATCAGAAGATGATATGATTGCTGTTGCTTTGAATGGCTTAGGCAAAGAGTACAAAGCTTTTGACACTTCCATTTCTGTCAAAGAAGAGCCCCCTAGCTGGGAAGAGCTAGTTACTTTGTTGCTGCATGAGGAAGTCAAACTTGGTTTGAATACAGGTTCTAGTGCATCTCAGAGTAGAGACACTGTGTTGTACTCTAGCCAACGTGGCAGAGGATCTAGAGGTCGTGGTTCATTTCGAGGTCATGGTGACACTCGTAATACTTATGGACAGTAGCAGCAACAAAGTAATTGGCATGGTGCAAATACACAAGGCCAGGGTGGATCTGGTGGGTTTAGAGGCAGGGGGAGATCACCCCGAGGTAGAGGTGGTGGTTCTGGTTCATGGCAGTCGTCTGATCACTCCAACAAGGACAAGGACTGTCATTATTGTGGCCGGTATGGGCATATTGCAAAGGATTGTTACAAGAAGCAAGGAGATATGAAGGCAAAGGGCAGACAGCATGGGCACTATGCATCTTCCAGTGGTGCTCATGATGAGTCAGTTGATAGACTCTTTGCCATGCAGCATGTATCTAAAAATGCATCGAGACATGATAGAGATGACAGATGGTACATTGACTCTGGAGCGTCAAACCACATGACCCCACATGGAGAGTGGTTTGATGAGATGGTTGCAGGTACACATGGTCATGTATGTACTGGGGATGATACCCAACATGACATAAAGCATAAAGGGATTGTTCCATTGATGATGCCTGATGGCAAGAAGAAAGGCCTGCATGATGTCTTACATGTACCAACCATAACAAAGAATTTGTTGTCTGTGGGTCAAATGGCAGAACAGAATCTACAAGTGAGGTTTAACAAGGATGGATGTTTCATTGAGGAGTATGGAAATGGCTGCAAGCTAATTGCCAAGGGCAGAAGGGATGGCAGGATGTTTACTTTGGAAGCGACCATTCCTGAACTTAAAGCAGCTATGTTTGCTCATGATGAGAGTGCCATCAGAGATGTAGAGATCTGGCACAAGAGAATCGAACATGTCAATGTACAAAAGCTGAAATCTATGTAGTAGAAAGAAGTAGTACTTGGATTACCTAAATTCAAGTATAATGATTTTGGTCATGTATGCCCTGCATGTTAGTTTGGGAAGCAGGCACGGTTTCCTTTCATGAGACATGTAAAAAACAACACTAGGCCTTTACAGTTGGTACATTCTGATGTCTGGGGTCCTTCACATAATGCTTCCTTTGGCGGTGCATGATATTATGTCTCATTTATTGATGATTTCAGCAGGTACACTTGGCTTTATATCTTGAAACATAAGGATGATGTGTTTGATGCATTCAAAGACTTCAAGAAACATGCTGAAAATGAATTGGGCTGTTACATATCATGTTTGAGATCAGATGGAGGAGGTGAATATGTCTCAAACTACTTTGACAGGTATCTTGCTAAACATGGGATCAGAAGACAGCTCACATGCAGTTATACACCGCAGCAAAACGGTGTTGCAGAGAGGAAAAATAGGGTTTTGATGGAGTCAGCTAGAGCTATGCTGAATGAAAAATGTCTGCCAAATGGTTATTGGGCTGAAACAATGGTGACTGCTGTATATGTGTTGAATCGAACCCCTACAGCAGGGATTCATGATGTCACTCCGTATGAACAGCTGTATGGTCATAAACCTGATATTTCACACTTGAAGGTATTTGGCAGCATTGCATATGTGCATATACCGGATGAGAAGAGGAAGAAATTGGATCCTAAGGCAGTGAAAAGTGTGTTTATTGGATATGCACAGGAACGGAAAGCTTATAAGTGTTATGTACCTTCTACGCATGAGACACTCATAAGCAGAGATGTGGTATTTGATGAATTAGCATCTTGGTATGGGAATCCTATTGCAGTGCCTACTGATGGCTCACCCAGTATGAGTCATGCTGAAAATACTCCTGCAGAGAGTACTTCCATGACTGGTCAGACAGGTGATGTATCATCTACAGTGAGTCCTTGGACAGGACGATTACGGAGTCGCACTACTGCATCCACTGACACGGATATGTCAGTGAGGGGGAGAACATATAAGGGAAAAGAAAAGGTTTTTGAAGATGTAGCAGGTCCACTCACTGCAGGTTATGATTCATCTAGCAGTGACAGCTTAGATAGTGAATTGGGGATTCCGTCTGTTATGACGCTAGGTGCTAGACAGAGCCGTTATGTGCCGCCTCATGAGAGACAAGCTCACAGTGAGCCACAGCTCAAGAGATCAGAGAGGGTCAGACAACCTGTTGACAGGTATACTTACACTGGATATTCAGCCCGTCATTATGCTTATATGACGAAAGTAACAGGTTTTAGAGAACCAAGTAAGTTTGATGAGGCAGTTTCATATGAGAATTGGCGTGCTGCTATGGATGAGGAATATTCAGCTTTGGCTGAAAATTGTACATGGGATTTGGTACAGTTGCCTGAGGGCAAAACACCTATTGGATGCAAGTGGGTGTATAAGGTAAAATGTAAATCAGATGGATCATTGGAAAGATATAAGGCCAGGCTGGTTGCAAAAGGGTATGCACAGCAGTATGGTCTTGATTATGAGGAGACTTTCAGTCCTGTAGCAAAGATGGCTACAGTTAGAACTGTGATTGCTTTGGCAGTAGCTAGAGGCTGGAAACTATGGCAGATGGATGTAAAGAATGCATTTCTCAATGGAAAATTACAGGAAGAGGTTTACATGGAACAGCCTGAAGGCTATGTACATCCAGAATTTCCAGCACATGCATGTCGGCTGAAAAAGGCATTATATGGGTTGAAACAGGCACCCAGAGCATGGAATGCTCGCATCAGCAGTTATTTACAGCAACATAGTTTCCGATTGGGAGATGCTGATCATAGTCTGTTTGTGAAAAAGACAGATAATGGCTATGTTTTCCTAGTTGTCTATGTTGATGACTTAATCATTACAGGAGATGATGAAAATGGGATTGCTGAAATAAAGACATGTTTACAGACTGAATTTAAGGTCAAGGACCTTGGAGAGTTGAAATACTTTTTGGGGATTGAGGTTGTCTCTACACCTCAAGGCATATGGCTGCTACAAAAGCAGTATGCTCATGACATGTTACAGAAATATGGTATGGCTGATTGCAAGCCTATGGATACGCTTTTGGAGCAGAATGTCAAGCTGCAGATTGATGTTGGGACAGAGATTGAGAATGTTACTATGTACAGACAGATGGTAGGCAGCTTGATCTATCTCACGATCACTAGACCTGACTTGAGTTATGCTATGGGGATGATCAGTCAGTTCATGCAGAAGCCTCGCAAACCACACTTGGATGCAGTCAGAAGAATTATGAGATATGTAAAGGGTACCACAGATCATGGGCTATTTTATGCATATGGGAAAACCCTTGGCTTGATGGGGTACACTGATGCTGACTGGGCTGGTTGCACATATGACAGGAGGTCAACCAGTGGCTATACATTTGGATTGGGTAGTAACATGATCAGTTGGCAGAGTAAGAAACAGCCTACAGTTGCATTGTCCAGTACGGAAGCAGAGTATCATGGTGCGGCCTTAGCGGCCTGTGAAGCTAAGTGGTTACAGAAGTTACTGAATGACTTGGGAGTACACTTGGACAGCAAAGTCAAGCTGTATTGTGACAATTTGAACAGTGTTATGTTAGCAAGCAATCCTGTTTATCATGCAAGATCAAAACACATTGAGGTTCACTACCATTTCATCAGGGAAATGGTTTTAGCAGATCAGATTGACTTGGAGCATGTGAAGACTGAAGACCAGGTAGCAGACATCTTTACCAAATCACTTGGTAAAGATAAGTTCATTCATTTTAGATAGCTACTTGGAGTGATGCAGATGATTTGAGTTTTGTTTTTGAGCTTGAGGGGGAGTGTTAGAAATCAAGCTCACCGTCAATGTGTCTTCATCTATGACCGACATCTATGATAGCTAGTGTGTACAGCTGTCTACATGTGACTACATTAAATAAGTCGGGTTAGTAGTCAGTCAGTGACCTGACTAGAGTTAGTCAGTCTAGTCTACATTTACACTAGGTCACTTTATCTTGTAGTGTGTATGTGCTTTTCAGTAGAGTGTGTGGAAATGAAGAAATGAGCTTGAGAGCCTGAAGGCTCATGGATATGGAGTCTTTCCCTTTCTCTCTCTCTACTCTTTTTGAACAGTGCACCTCTAAGTCTTGCCGCAATCTCCTCATCCTTTCCTTGTGGTTATACATGGTGATGCTCTGCAATGCTTTCCCAAGCTGCCTTCCTCTCTTCCTCAAGGTTGGTAACTACTTCCTCGATCGATCTGTTGTGGATCGCGGTCCTTGTTAGCCGATTGTATTGGAGCATACGCTGCAATTCGATTGGGAACTCACCCAATTCCAGCTGGTCATCCTCTTCCGCATCTGCTCCTGACATTTTTGCAGCCTCTCGCTCCACCAGGTTGTCGATCAATCCAATTAGCTCGGGTAGCAACTTGCCCTCAATCTTGTCATCTTTGAACTCTTTAGGGTCTTCAGGGTCCTAGTAACAAGGCTCCGTGGCACCCAGCTACGTCTCAGGGTCTGCTCGTATTGGTGGGTTCTTTGAATTATTATGATTCTATGTGAGTTTCGTGTTAATGAAAGCCGTTGTCAATTTTATTCACACTTGTGCTTAGTGCTTTTCAGTGCACAGTGCCAAATCAGGCTTTTTCCCTTTTAGTGCACTTTAAACAATGAAATCAGTGTGGGGTACGAATGCAAAATGAACAATGCAGTTCCCACTTTTCCCTCTTTTTTTCATAGCCTAATGTGGTTCTAAGTGCATTTTTTGGCTGTCCTCTCGTGTTGTCTAGGGTCTATACTACACACTCTACACTTTTTCAAGGATGGATTAGTATCTAAGGGTCAATTTCAACTCTAAATCTCGTCTATTCTATGGCTTGCTAGTAGAGGTTGACTCTAGGCTGCCCATGAGTGGCTTCTCCAATTTCTGGCTTTTGAGAGCCGAGTGAGGTACTTAGGGATGTTTGGGGATGTGTTCGGAGTGGCCTTGGCTTGAGGAGGTGGCTCACTTACCAGTTTAAAAAGTTCTGCCCTGGTGGTCTGATTCTGGGAGTCGGACTCCGACTGGTTGAGTTGGACTATCCGATCGGACCGGGTGGTCCGAGTCTCAAAATGGCTCCTACTCAAAATGAGTCCTACTAGCAGAGTCAGATGGCCCAATCGCATAGTTGGTCCAATCGGACCGAGTGGTCTGACTCTAAGGTGGTGTGTCCAAGTCGGATGGTCCGACTGGTATACGGTCCGACTTTAAGAGTCGAACTGTCCAAGTATCCAATTCTAGGACTCGGACACCTGCAACCTGGTCCGACTGCATTTGCCCCAGCGCAGTCCCGAGGGTGCAAATGACGAATGCTATGCGTGGGGGTCCTGGTACAAGCTCCAACTTTCCAAATCAAACAAGCACAACTCAGAGAAGATCAAGGAATACTTGGGATGGCTAGGCAATAGCAAAATGACCAAATCGAATCCCTTTTGTACCTGCACTCACAGTCTCTCTCTCTTAAGCTCTCTCTCTCAATGTCTGACTGCAAAATGAGGCTTCCCCTAACCTTTTGAGCCTCTTATTGCCCTGCTCAAGTCTCCTTCAACCTTATGGTTGCCCCTCACCCATCTACTCAAGATTTAGATTTTATGCCCCTTTCTCCCAATTTTCAGCATGTTTTCAACAGTAGAAAACCCTTATGTTTTCCCTGTTTTCTTGGTTCTAATCTTGTTCTAACACAACAAAAATAAAAAACAGTGACTGAGGTTGATTTACCTACTTGCCTACTCAACAACAAACCAAAATACTTCCTTGCTCCGAAGATCAAACCACCTAAATCTCCTAACTATCTCAAGCAATGGTTCGGACTGAAAACCTTACTTCTATGCTCGATTCAAAGCGCACGGCGCTCAAGGCTCAATTTTGAGTGTCCCGGCAATAGAACCAAAATGAAGGGAGCTACAAGCTCAACCCTCGAGACCTACGAACCACTTATTGGTCAAGCATTTCAAGCTGAGTGGCCATGGCTACCTCTCACATAGCTGACGTGCCCTCCCTATCTATGGGGTGTAGTGAGCTTACCTTGATGCCCGATCAAGTACCCTCCTCTCCCGTGCATGCATGTAGCTCCATGATCCTTAAGGCAAGCTCAAGCAACTCAATCCCTCTCCAACAAGCTCCATCCTCCATAGCCATGCGAGACAAGAGAAGAGTAGAGAAGAGAAGAAGATGAAGAGAGGGGGTGGGGAGCTTCTTCTCCTCGATCCCTCAATCTCACACACTCACTCCCTCACACTCACTTACTCCCTCTCTCAAGCACAAGCAAGAAGGCAGCAAGAAGAGAAGAAAAATAAGAAGAAGTTTTTTGCCACACACACAAGAATCAGCTTCTCATTCACTTTTCAAGTTTATATACATGCCCTACTTCCCACGGACGGTCATCTTTACATGACCGGCCATGGCCTAGGCTCTTTTTCTCCATTCTTTCACTTCCTAGCTAGTCCTACCGCCCTTCTAAGCTCACAATTTTCACAAGAGGGAGTCTTACTTTTACAAGGATTTTAGAGCGGCTTTGCATTTAAAGGTGCACTTTCTTGCTTTTAAGTCCTCCAGACTTCGGCGGCTACACCTTAGACTTTTGGTGGTTGTTTCCATGCTTTTGGATTTTTTCCAGCAGACTTATTATTATTGTGGGTGCCTTTTCCATGCTTGCCCTACTCCTTTTCCTACTTCTCAGATTTTTCTATTTTCCTGCTTTTTCCTGTTGCTAGTGTTGTAGTAAACACCTTGGCATGTTATGCATATCCCTCCTTGGGCATTTCTCAATTCTGGTGTTGTGGCTGAAACCTAGGGCCTTCTCCACCATCGCAAGGCTCCACTCCACCTCTACTTGACAAGCTTCTTCTCCTCTTCTTACCGTCACCATGCCACTATTTCTTTCAGCATCGAAGCTCCTCAAAAAATTATACACAATTGCTACAATTGATAGCCTGCATGACCTTCTCTACATACTTGTAGACTGCACTGGTCCAAGAGTTGTTTTATGATAGCTGGCTCCTCCATGATGGCATCTTTTAGATTTAGGGTAAGCTTGAATATAAACTGACTGAAACCCCCCATTTCTATCATCAAGCCGTACTTTGCTTGCTCTTCCGCCATGAACGGGAGCTTGCTACCTTAATCTTGCCCCAGATGTAGAGTTTGCCCAAGAAAGAGAGAGTAGCCAATGACTATACATTGGACCATGCTCAAATGCAATGTGTGCTTTCTGCAGGGGTGATTTTCTCTTCTAGCAAGCAGGGCTTCCATCATGGCTCTTTGTTCTTGGTATTTTTGTCGCTTTCTCCATAATGGTTCTCTATGGGGTTGGTGGTCTTGTGGTGACTTGGACATTGAACGCTTTTGTACAGAGACATGTGTCATCCTGCATTCACTTTGGCAACTCATGAGAGTACATGCAAGTCATATGCTTCAATTATAATGGAAAGGTGTAGCTCAAAGAGACATCACTTATCTGAATCCCTTGGTGTTGACTTTAATGCATATCACCTGTGCTTGATTATCATTGCTTGTGTGTGTGCTAGCTTTGCTTTTTTGGTATTATCTATATCCAGTCACAAAACTCATTGTTTATTTATATACACATTTATAAAACCATGTCACTTCATGAGGATAAAAACTAATTATAGAACTCATGATTGTGTTGGAGTGTGGCACATACATCTAGTACTCATGGCAGCCTACTCAATAACAATAGATATTTCACAACATAGAGTAGCATGGTACCTTGTCCGAGTCTACTGGCAACGTGTAGCTCCTCCTCAGTGAGAATCTTATCAACCAGAGAGTTCTCTTGGCTAGTTTCGGCTAAGCCCATACCCCAAATGGCACTCAGTACACTCGAAAGGAAGTTTGCGCCACATAGGTTGGGTGGGCTCCAAGTTCATCCATTGTGCGTAGTTTCAAACCAAAGTTTTTCAAATTGACTTTGACCCTCTGATTATCAATTTAGTTGCTCTATGTCTAAGTGATTTGGTTGGCAAAGCGCATCGTTGAATTTCACAATTAAGCGTAATTCATCAGCCTCCTCGTCAGAGATGAGTTGTATGCATTCATATAGGAGCTTTTTGTTGAGAAATAGACAAATGATGTATGCTCCAAGAGGAGTTGTCCTGAATCCCATATGCACAGTGAGGAGAGTGGAACAACTCAAAGCCTATAAAGCATTGTACTTGACTATGAAATGAACACAATATCATGATTCTTTGTACTTTCAGTTAAGTGTCTGTCATTGTCTATTCTACACAAGATTGTGTTTATGAGTCCAAGCTAATCTATCTTGGAACCTAATTCACTTGTGTAATAGTTTGTCTCTACTTGTCCATGTCATTATGAACTTGGTTTACATCTTTGATCCACCATAGCTTGTGTCATGTCCTAGATCCACATCATTTAACATGGTATCAGAGCCCAGTTGGGCATGGCACAGCTCAACTCTGAATCTCTAGTCTCCCTTCATCTCTGGTGATCTCTAACCAGCCCACATTCAGCTCATATCTTCAGTTTCAACTTCAAATCTCAATTGGACCTTGTGGCAGCCATAGCCAGCAGCACCCTGTCATCTTGAAGCTCCTGTATCTCACTCCACATACCAAATCTCTCTGAGCTTCCTTCTAGAAAGTTGTTCCCCACCTCACAAAGCTTCCCTGTATCACATAAATCCATGAGATTTGTCTATCTGGACCTCAGCATTGTCACTATTGTCAGTTGTTGCCATAGCCCCAGTTTGTGGCCTGTAGGACATACCTCACTTTGAGCTCTCATATCTCTCAAACCAGGCAATATTTCAGTGTGCTTTCTTCAGGAGGATTGTTCTTCTACTCAAGGAGCTTCTGTCTATCACATCTAAGCCTGACATTAGATGCTTACAAGCTTGACATTGCTGAAATTCGACGTCGCTGCCATAACTGCACCTGGTTACGTTTCGCTGATCTGCGTGCATACTGCTGTACTCGATCTTGACGATTATCATGGGGCTCTTGTAGAGCATGGAGTAAGCTACATTTCCATTAAAAAAAGTTTTCAAAATGATGAATTCTAGCTCTAGATATCTGAAAAAAACCAGGTTTGGGTCAAAACCCTAATCCAGGAAGCCATAGCCATCAAGGTGCAAGCTCATTTTTTCTTCAATTTCTCATTCCCTTCAACTTAGGGCACACACTGCCACTCTTATCTGAGTTTGAACTCAGTTCCCAGTGAGATTAACACTTCAAATCAACAAGCAAGAAGAAGATCAAGCACCGACATTCAATACTAAGCTCAAGAATAGTATCTATTGATACTCAACTAGTGTCAGTTGACACTAACCTCCTTGTGACACTTCACAAATCCCCCTTGCTGGTCTTTTCTCAGATTATTGGAGCTGCTCAACATGGCAGAACTTGAGCAAATAGCAAAGTTCAATGGAGAAGGCTTCCATGCCTGGAAGGAAAAGACCATGTACCACCTGATGCGAAAGGACTTATGGGACTTGTTTGAAGATGATGCAGATAACAAGAAGGAAGATGATGAAGACGGGTTTGTTGAAGAAGACCAGTTCAAATCCAAAGAATGGAAGAAGATGAATAATAAGGCACTAGGCATCATTGCTTGGGGATTAAGTGATGATGTGCTGCATCATATATCTGGCATTAGAAATGCTAAAACCGCCTGGGAGGAACTTGATAAAATGTTTGGTACTCAAGCAAAGAATTCAAAGGTAAAACTTCTCATGCAGTTTTATAAACTGGATATCAAAGACAGTGCTTCTATGACCATACACATTAATAAGTTTAAGAGTTTAAAAACTCAACTTGCATCTCTTAAAAAGAATATTGAGGAAGATGAAGCAATAGCCGTACTGCTTGCAAGTGTAAACAAGGATCCATATGAAAATCTTGTGTCCACTTTGAGTAATGTTCCAAGCCTCACACTTAAAGATATTGAGCACTCACTACTCGATGAAGAAGGCAAAGTAAAAACCAAGAATGCAAAAGACAATGTCTCATCATATAGGGACAATCTTTTGTACACCAAAGGAACTGCTGGACCTAAAGGAAGAGGTCGAGGATTCATCAACAACAATAACAAGGATCGGATTACATGTCACTATTGTGGTAAGACTGGCCATGTAGCTAGTGAATGTTTCCACAAGAAGAGAGCCCAACAATTGCAAAGTGATCATCACCAGAACCAATTCATGGAAGAAGGAAAAGAAGAATAATATGCCTCCACTACCATCAACAACTCTGACATATTGTTTTGAAGAACTTTCATTGTATCTTTCATATGTTTTTCCCATAGTGGATCTTTCTTTTCCTTAGTGAATTTGATTTGTACAACCCTTGCCAAGATGTAAAGTCTCAAGCTTTAACTTGACTAGGCTGCCTATGAGCTAGTCTTCCGGGCCATGTTATCATGAAGGGGGAGAAAAAGCCAGCAAGTGTAGGGACTCATCATTTGAGGGGGGGTGTTGAGAAATAGACAAATGATGTATGCTCCAAGAGGAGCTGTCCTGAATCCCATGTGCAGAGTGAGGAGAGTGGAACAACTCAAAGCCTATAAAGCATTGTACTTGACTATGAAATGAACACAATATCATGATGCTTTGTACTTTCAGTTAAGTGTCTATCATTGTCGATTCTACACAAGATTTTGTTTATGAGTCCAAGCTAATCTATCTTGGAACCTAATTCACTTATGTAATAGTTTGTCTCTACTTGTCCATGTCATTATGAACTTGGTTTACATCTTTGATCCACCATAGCTTGTGTCATGTCCTACATCCACATCATTTAACACTTTTCATAGTGCTTGTTAAGATATTCTTGCTCTTCCCAAGATAGTAGATATGGCAAGTATTCCTCAAGCTACTCCCTAGAGAGTGTGCCTATGTCTGCAAGGATGTAGACACATGCAAATAATTTGAGTTTAGCATCCAACTCAGTCAAGCACTCTATGACACTTCTATGTTCAATGAGGGCTTACTCGGTTGCTATCTCATGCAAGGTTCTGAGAGTTTCCCTAGACTCTAGCATAGTTGGGGGGCTCAGGCCTAGATGAGCAAGATTGATCAATGCTAGGATTGCTTATGTCCTTGGGATTTTCATGTTTCTCCTGAGGCTTTGTTGTTATTGTGTCATGGTTCTCCTCAGATGTGACTGGTATAGTTTTGTTAACCTGTTGTGACAAGGTCGCATCCACTCTTAATGGGTCAATGCAAGTTCTATTGTCGATGGATTGAGTGTTGCAAGCAAACTTTGATGGTAATGGTTGCTTTGACTTATCAGAACACACGGATGTGTTTGAGGTTTCACCGGTGTTAGGAGAGATGGCGATGGGTTCATTCGTGGGTGGATTCAATGCTTTATTCCCAAGCTCTTCAACACTCTTGGTCTCAATCTTCTTGGTGTCTACCACAACTTACAACTATTGTTGTTTTCATTATTTTCTCCTATTTTTCTTGGGCAATTGCAATGTATCCCTTAAGGACTGAGGACCTTGAACTAGGTCAGATGTTGTTGTGCTCGGTTGTGCCTCAGCATTCTCTTCTTCTGGCATGTCCTTATGGGACATAACGGTGGCCTATGGTTGTTGAACAGCCTTGTGAGATTGTGAGGGTACAACTGCCTCTCCTCTTGGGGAGTCTTGCTCTTTGGTCAAGTCTCCCTTGTTTGGCTCCTCATCTGATTCCTAATTGGAAACAGTAGCTGCTAGTTCAGTGGACTGGCTATTGTTGGTGGATTGTAGTGCCAAGTCCTTAGGCTCATCGGGAGTGGTCGTATCTTTTGTTGCCCATTGAGCATTCACTTGTGCAGGTTGAGCTAGTCACAATGGATTGCATAGGCATATCCCGAGAGCTAAGGGTGGTGTCATGTCCCACCTCTTGGACATTTGGAAGCTTAGATGGAGATAGAGATTAGGATTGAGTACCTGCACTTAACGACTGTTGTTGTGCTTTCTATGTTCGTTTAGGGAAAGAGGTTATAGGAGACATGGGACTCCTAAGTGGCTTTGACACTGGCTGGAAGATATGCTCGTGGATATTAGATGACTTTGCCATTTGCTTTGTTGAGCATTTAACCTTACCATGAGCAATGTTGTGCCTATGATGCTATCCTCTTGGGAAATCAAAGGCTCCTTGGGCACTAGTGGCTTTTGTGTACCCTCAATGATTACATCTAATATCTGCTTGTCAAGCACGCTCGGTTTTGAGGATCTACCCTTCGAATAGTCCTGTTTGGTTTCTTGATTTCACTCATGAGGGGCTCGGCCACTCCAATGTTTTTGACTCAAGACTTAATTTTTTGCTTAGATTTCCTCATGCGCTTCTTTGCTCTTAATATGTCCTGGTCTTTGGCTGACAGAGGTGGTTTAGCAGGGGGTTTTGGTATCCAAATCCATCGATTACCTACATAATACCCTTGTGCACGTAGCAGCCCTTTGGATATCCATTGCGGCATTGTGCAGGCTCTCCATCGATGCCTTCATCTATAAGGCTTGGGCTCCTTTTGTGGTCTTCTACGATATTTGTAAGTCCAAAGCCTATCCTTGGCATTGTCCTCCTAGCCTTCTTGTTTCCAGCATGGCCTTGCTCACTAGTTTTCTCTGTCCAACATGTGCTTCTATCAACTCTTTTAACAAGTCCTTGCTCTTGTTACTAAGATTGCCTGATATGTCAGAACATTCCTTGTCTTTCCCTCGAGGCTTGATGAGGTCACCCTTATTGAAGGTTGTGATTATCCTCACACCCGGTAGTATCAAGTGTATCCTTTGTGCTACATACTTAGCCTCACACTTCATCGCCCTTTTGAAGGGTCTTCCTAGGAGGGTTTCCTTTCCACAAATAGCACTATTTGGAGGAACATGAAATAGGATAGGCAAGCTTTCCGTTTCAATAGTTACAAGGATTTTGCACTTCCCTATAAGTGCTTATGAGTGTCCCCCGTAAGGACTAAGAGTTGCATTAGTCGATGTGAGCCCTAGTTGGCCTAGTAGGGTCCATGCTTCATAGGTCAAGATATTAAAATCAATTCCTTCATTGATGAGAGTGTCGATACAATGCTCTGTTTGTGCAGTGAGTTTGACCCTAAGATAGGCAAGCGGTACCATGTCTTCATCTTCCGGAGCCTTGGCTTGTAAATTCAAGCCTTTTGATACATGCTCTCGAGTCCCCAACTACATAGCTAGATTTGGATTCTCTACTAATGTCTTAGATCGTCTGTATGGTGTCGTTCAAGGTGCATTTATCATCAAGACTGTCATGTCTAGTCATCCTCGCAATTGTAGCTTGATGTTGCATTCCGCTTTGACTAGATGCAGTCCGAATGCAACCTATACATGTTTTTGCAGTATGGCCTTTGTGCCCTTGTTGGCTAGATTGGCCCATTGAGGTTCTATGGTCTCAGGCTCTCCATCGATGCCTTCATCTATAAGGCTTGGGCTCCTTTTGTGGTCTTCTATGATATTTGTAAGTCCAAAGCCTATCCTTGGCATTGTCCTCCTAACCTTCTTGTTTCCGGCATGGCCTTGCTCGCTGGTTCTCTCTGTCCAACATGCGCTTCTATCAACTCTTTCAACAAGTCCTTGCTCTTGTTACTAGGCTTGCCTGATATGTCAGAACATTCCTTGTCTTTCCCTCGAGGCTTAATGAGGTCACCCTTGTTGAAGGTTATGATTATCCTCACACCCGATAGTGTCAAGTGTATCCTCTGTGCTACATGCTTAGCCTCACACTTCATCGCTCTTTTGAAGGGTCTTCCTAGGAGGGTTTCCTTTCCAATAGCACTATTTGGAGGAACATGAAATAGGATAGGCAAGCTTTTCGTTTCAATAGTTACAAGGATTTTGCACTTCTCTATAAGTGCTTATGAGTGTCCCCCATAAGGACTAAGAGTTACATTAGTCGGTGTGAGCCCTGATTGCCCTAGTAGGGTCCATGCTTCATAGGTCAAGATATTAAAATCAATTCCTTCATTGATAAGAGCGTTGACACAATGCTCCGTTTGTGCAGTGAGTTTGACCCTAAGATAGGCAAGCGGTACCATGTATTCATCTTCCGAGTCTTGGCTTGTAAATTCAAGCCTTTTGATACATGCTCTCGAGTCCCCAACTGCACAGCTAGATTTGGATTCTCTATTGATTTCTTAGGTCGTCTGTGTAGTGTCCTTCAAGGTGCATTTATCGTCAAGACTGTCATGTCTAGTCATCCTCGCAATTGTAGCTTGATGTTGTTGCATTCCGCTTTGACTAGATACAGTCCGAACGCAACCTATACATGTTTTTGCGATGTGGCCTTTGTGCCCTTGTTGGCTAGATTGGCCCATTGAGGTTCTATGGTCTTTTGGATGGGCTTTTGGTTGTCGTTTTGCAAGTGAGAGTCTATGCTTGTGTAGAGCCATTACTACACTAGGATCTAATTTGGAGGACCTGTCACGGCGTGCATTTTCTCTCCAACCTACTTGGGGGAGGCACAAAGGGGACAAACCCCCCCTGCGGGGGTCCGCAAGGGGGGGGATAGTCCCCTCGACCCGCAGGGCCGTCACGCTAAATACCATGTGTAATATGAAGGACCATTTATAGCCAACAAGTCTTGAACCAATTGCTTTAGATTTCAGCCCAGATCTACAATGTGCTTTTGGCTCTATATGGTCTCTAGGTCTGTATTTTCATATTCTGGTTTGTTGGTCAGATTCCCAAAATCGGATTGTCCAATTCTGGGTGGTCCGACTTTCAGAGTCAAAGAGTCCAATTGGGCTAGGTCTGAGTCCTATGGTTGGTCTGACTATAGAGTGATCTGATTGTGTGTGTGTCTGACTAGACATATGGGGTGTTTGACTGGACGGTTGGATATCCGATTGAACAAGGTCTTTGATTTTCATATCTCTGATTTTTATGTGTCCGATTTTGAGAATCAAGCGTCCAATTTGATGACAAGTGTCCGACTTTGGAGTGTTTAATTTTGAAATTTGGAGTCGGTATGTCCGATTGGACAAGGCTACTGATCCGATTTTGTGATTTGAGCATCGTGATTGGATGGGTCAAGTGTCCAATCAGACGGATTGTGTGTCTGATTATGGGTTGTCCGATTTTCAAAATCGAATGGGGTGTCCAATCAAACCAGATAGGTTTATTTGAGTGGTTCAACACTCTGGGAGTCGAACAGGTCGCTTGGTTCGACTCTGGGAGTCAGACACTGTGGGGGGCGTCCGATTTCGCTGGCCGAAACACGCATCAAATCGCTTATTCACCCAAAAAATCTAAGATAGATGTCGCTAGTGGCTACTAGAACTTCTAGGAATCAAAGAGGGGTGTAGACCAAGGGCATTCTATACCTGAATGTCACCAGAAGTCCCAATATGCTCCATCCAATCTGATGGAGGCATGGACCTGCGAGCTCTATCTCTCTCAAGCTCTCCTTAATCTTTCAAATGAAAAAGTAGGTCTTCCTTGCCACTCCTGGCCTCTTTTTGCCCTGCCCAAGTCTACATTCACCTTAGTCTTGCTCCTCTTACCAGCATTTAGCCCAGAATTTCATTTTTTTGCCCTTATTTTTCCTATTTCAACCTCTTATACAATAGTAGAAACCCTACTATGTGCTCACACTGTTTTGCTCCTACCCTACCTAAATGTAAACAAAAATCATAAATAGAATACCTACACTACTCCAACTTGCTTTTCCAAATCCAAAAACCAAAAACCTACTTGCTAAGGAGATCGAATACCTCTTCAAACTCCCTTACTTCCTACCTACCTACCTCAAGCACCGGTTCGAGGAAAACCCTACTTCCATGCTACATTCGAAGCATGCAAGCGCTCAAGGCTTGAATCCATTGGTCCTGGCAACGGAACCAAAATGTAGAGCTGAGCACAAGCTCTACCGCCAAGATCCATGGACTACTTATTGTTCAAGTGTTCCAAGCCGAGCACCAATGGCTACCTCTCACATAGCCGATGCGCTATATATCTCTATGGATGTATTGAGCTTATCTCTGCACTCGATCGAGTTGCCTCCTCTCCTGAGCGCTCCGGTAGCTCCATGATCCAAGTGCAAGCTTCAAGCGAGCTCCATCCTCAAGCCCCATGCTCCAAGCTCCATTGCCGCGAGCAAGAGAAGAGAAGAGAAGAGAAGAGAAGAAGAGAGGAGATGATGAAGAGCTTCTCCACCACGGTCCCTCACCCTCACACTCCCACACTCCCTCTCTCAAGCACAAGCTCAAGCAAGCAAGAAGATGAAGAAGAAGAAGAATAGAAGAGCTACTTTTGGCCACACACAAGAATGAGCTTCTCATTCACTTTTCAACTTTATATACAAAACCCTAAATCGATCATCCCCTTATCCCCCTTTTTACATAGTCGAATGTGGCCTAGGCCCTTTTTCCCATTGTCCTTCTGTCTTTCTAGCTTCCTTCCTACTACCTATCTACCTTTACAATTTGCACCTCGGCGCTCTTAAAATAAATCATGGTGCGCCTTGTGCTCTTTTACAAAAGTATTGACTTGCGCTTTTGCTTGTGCGTCTTTCTCCTTGATTTAGGACTTTTCTCTACACTTCTTGTATTTCCATATTTTTCTTGGTGCGCCTTCGGCTTTCGTTTCACTTTTGCCTTGGCCTTGTCTTCCACTTTAGATTTTCCAAATTTTCCACCTTGTTCGTCTAAGGGTTAACATTCATTACTGATGATAACCCTACAAGTAACTCACCAAGAGTCCACCCTCCAAAAAGTTTGCACATTATAGGAAGTTGATGGACATTGGTCAGGTAACTCACATGTGTTATACCTCACACATTCTCTCACTCTTTTGTCCCCCTTAAGGCACATTGGCCTTTAAGTGGGAGATTGTTAGGTTAAAGGCTAATGTTGCGGTCGCCCATCTTACTCACTAACCCTAATTCTATATGTACACACTTATTCTTTATTCTTGAGTGATAAGACATTAGCAAAGAGCTATTGAAGGTACCAAAACATAGCTCTCTCTCTCTCTCTCTCTCTCTCTCTCTCTCTCTCTCTCTCTCTCTCTCTCTCTCTCTCTCTCTTTGTGGAATCTCTATTCTAGGTAGTCTCTATGATAACTCTTGCCCTCTTAACGGTATTTAGGAGCATGCATTCAATAGATTCGTATATATGACATTGATTGTTGCTTAATGAAATTGCCTAAAGAGTAAAAAATTGAAAGGTGAGAAGGATCGAAGCTTGCACGCGAGCTATGGCGGGAGAGCAAGAGCAAGAAAGAGAGAGACAAGAAATGGGAACTCCAACAGTCACAATGTGTGACCGGGCCTTCCTTTATTCAAACTGTCACTAAAAGAATAAAGAATAAAGTGACGTGACGGGCGCCCGCCACCTGCAGTGTGCAGTGGCGGGTACTGTCAGTGTAGTAATACACGGGGCGGCACGGCGGAGGCGCCTTTACCCCCAACAACCTCCCACTTAAAGGCGAATCTGCCCTAGTGAGAGAGAAAAGAAAAAGAAAAGACAGTACAAATGTACATAGGTACAAGGGATGAGGAAAGGCGATATCTCATCCAACGCCCATCAACCTCCTGAGGAAGGCAAAGCGCTCAGTAGTGAGGCTCTTCGTGAGCAGATCTGCAGGATTCTCGTCAGTGGAGATCTTGACAAGGTCAACAGACCTGTCCTCCACGACACCACGTATGAAGTGATACCTCACCTCAATGTGTTTCATCTTCACATGGAAGACCGGATTCTTAGCCAACTGAATGGCACTCATAGAATTCGAATGTAGTGTAGGTGTAGCATCAATCCCAAGGTCAGCAACTAGACGGCCTAACCATATGGCCTCCTTGCAAGCCTCAGTGGCTGCAACATACTCGGCCTCAGTGGTAGACAAAGCCGTACACTTCTGAACCCTGAACATCCAAGAGACAGCCCCTCCAGCATAGGTGAATACATAGCCAGAAGTGGACTTCCTACTATCTGCATGTCCTGCATAATCAGAGTCAGTGTACCCCACGACCCCTGTATCCTGGCTGCCATAGCAAATACACATATCTGATGTGCCCTTCAGGTACCTCATGATACCCTTCACGGCATCCCAATGTCTGCTGCCAGGTGTAGCCATATAGCATGCCACAACACCAACTGCATGCGCAATATCTGGACGAGTGGCTATCATGGCATACATCAAACTGCCCACGGCTGAAGCATAAGGGATCTTGGTCATCTCGGCCCTCTGCTCATCTGTCTGCGGACAATCGGCCTGTGATACCTTCACATAAGAAGGTAATGGACAGCCAATAGGCTTTACGTCCTGCATGCGGAAGCACTCAAGGACTTTATGAATGTACTCCCGCTGTGAAAGATACAAAAGCCCCTAATGCCTATCGCGCTTAATGCGCATCCCAAGTATATGTGAGGCCTGTCCCAAATCCTTCATCTCAAAGCTCTTCTTCAGCTGAGATTTAAGAGCATCTAGCTCATCATGAGCTTTCCCTGCTATCAGCATATCATCAACATAGAGTACCAAGATAAGCAAACTGCCATCACAGCCTTTCTTCCTGTAAAGACACGGATCCATAGCACTCCTGCTGTAGCCCTGTGACTGCATAAAGGCATCAAACTTATGATACCATTCCCTAGGTGCCTGCTTCAAGCCATACAAGCTCTTCTTCAACTTGCACACTAGGTGCTCCCTGCCAGGTTCTGCAAAGCCCTTAGGCTGATCCATATAGATCTCATCATGCAAGTCCCCATGTAGAAAAGCCGTCTTGACATCCATCTGATATAGATCTAAGTCAAGCTGTGCAACCAAAGCCAAGACTAAGCGCAGGGTGGTCATCTTAACCACATGAGAGAAGACCTCATCAAAGTCCACACCATGTTCCTGCTTAAAACCCTTTGCTACCAATCTAGCCTTGTATGCCGGCTTGGGGTGTCCAGGGGTACTTTTCAGCTTGTACACCCACTTGCATGGCAAAGCCTTCTTGCCCTTGGGCAAGGCAACCAAATCCCAAGTCTCATTCTTATGCAGGAAGTCTATCTCAGACTGCATAGCCCTCTCCCAGGAGTGACTGTCACCCCTGCGCATAGCCTCACCATAAGTGAAAGGCTCTCCTGCATCTGTAACCAAAACATAATGCATAGAGGGCTGAAATCTGTCAGGTGGACGTCTGTCTCTAGCAGACCGTCTCACCGCAGGCTCTACTGCCTGTCCAATACCCTGGCCCTGTGGAGGAACTGCTGCAGGCTGTACTACTGGCTGTGCTGGAGCTCTAGGCTCCTCCTGAAAGATCACTCTGCGGATCTCAACCACCTTCTCAGGCTGCCTGTGCATCTTGTCTTCATGGAAGATGACATCATGGCTGCGTACTATTTTCCGCGCCTGCGGATCCCATAGGCGATAGCCCATCTCTCCTGACTCACCATAGCCAAGGAATATACATTTAATGCTCTTTGGATCCAATTTACTCCTCTTGTCCTTGGGCACATGGCAGAATGCCTCACATCCAAAGACACGGAGATGCGCATAAGAGGGTGGCTTACCAGCCCAAACTTCCTCTGCAACCTGGAAATCCAATCCACTGGAAGACGATCGGTTTATGACATGCACTGTCGTACTAACTGCCTCAGCCCAAAAACTCTGGGGTAGGCCTGCATGGCTAAGCATAGAGCGCACACGCTCCTGAATAGTCATGTTCATGTGCTCAGCCAAACCATTCTGGGGTGGGGTGTAAGGGGCGGTCAACTGACGCTTAATACCCCTGTCATCACAAAACTGCTCAAAAGCACGTGAGACATATTCTCCTCCATTGTCAGTCCTAAGGCATTTCAGCCTATACCCAGTCTGGTTCTCAACAAGAGCAAGCCAACATTGAAAGACTGCCAAGACATCGGACTTTTGCTTTATGGGATAAGCCCAAACTTTCCTAGAAAAATCATCAATGAAGGTAACAAAGTACTTCGCGCCACCCATAGACATGCAAGGCATAGGCCCACAAACATCGGAATGCACCAATGCCAAGGGCTCACTCATGCGTGGCCTACCCGATTTCTTATGCGTAGACCTATTCTGCTTACCATAAAGACAATGATCACACGAGTCAAAACGTGCATAGTCCAAAGGCGGAAGATACTGCAAACTAGATAACATTTTCATTCCCTTCAAAGACATATGCCCCAAATGGGCATGCCAAAGTGATACATGTGGGATAGAGCTTACTGCCAAAACATGGTCTACAGAAGACCCAGATACAACAAGAGGATAGAGGCTGCCAGCCTTGGCGCCTCTAGCAAGCACAAGTCTGCCTTTGGTAATTTTCCAGGCAGAATCCCCAAAACAGACATGAAACCCTGCATCATCCAACTGTCCTGTAGACATAAGACTGCGCGTAAGCGCAGGTACATGACGTACATCCCTGAGCAAAAAGGAACTGCCAGTGGAAAACTGCAACTGAATATCTCCACAGCCCACAATATCAAGAGACCTGTCATCTCCAAGTCTGACTGATCCAGATACAGTACGGTAAGAGTGAAACCACTCACGGTAAGGCGTCACATGGAAGGACGCACCTGAATCCAATAACCAGCACTGTGCTGTCCCAAAATAGGATCCAATGTCAAGCAAACAATGATAGGTCCAAAGCCGACATGAAACGGACATAATCAAGGCCAATGACAGTGAAAAGAACATGAGCTCAACATCGAAGCATGTCAAAATAACATCTGCCAGTGAAAGGCACACCCCCAGACACTCTAGGCAAAGTGTTCCTGTAACTGCCAAAACCTGACACAAATAGGTGTCTGCTCAAAGAGAAAGATCCAAATATGAGACTCAGCTCATAAGCATCCTGTGAACCAAGAGTACATCAATGCATATCCATAAAGATCGGAGTATGATCCCAAAGTCTCAATGCGTATGTAGCTGCTCAAGACATAAACTGCTCCAAATACATCTAAGTGCTCCAATAGCATGCAACTGTCAAAGGTCAATCAAGCATGTAAAATGCTCCCACTGGCACAAAAGGCATACAAAGCGAGCTCAGAAGCTCAAACAACCCAAGAGAAAGCACCAGTGATAAGTGACCCTGTCAATGCATCAAGCGCATCCAAGAGAGCATGACATACATGAAGCACCGGTCGTATTAACCATGAAGCAATACATAAGCCCAAATAAGCTCTCGGTCAACTCAATGACATCCAAATAGCAACCAAGATCAGTGATCAAGTAAGTCGGGAATGCTCAAATACATCCAAATCCAAGCTCCAAATGTCGGTATGGCATACACGAACCAAATAGCATATGTCACGAACCAAAGCATGTAATGCAAAAGCCTAACTGGCAAGCAGAGACATGAGGCATAGGCGGTCCACGAGCATGCCAAGTCGGTCCAAATGCCAGTGAAGATGGAGCTAATGCGAAGCTCAAAAGCATCCCATAATCTCATACATATGCTCCAAGTCGTCCCCAAATGTCAGAGACATCATGCCAAAGCTCAAAGCATACATCCGGTATCGGTAGGTAAGTGCCAAAGCATGTAAAGTACCTTCAGCCCACTATTATTCCAGCATGTATTTACTGTTCTAAACAGTAGATTTCAGCCCCGAATTCAAGCCAAAATCATGGTCAAACCAAATGCATACATCCCCAATACATCCGGGTAGGAAGTAGACCGCATACGGGCATCAAATAGCTCCAATGGAATGAGGCATAAGCAACAAATGTCAGTGTCAGGGGTGCTGCCCTGTTTCCAGCACTGTTATGCAGTGAATGACAGTTTCAAAACTGAGAATGATCAGCTCCCAACCTCAATGTCAAGCCAAAGCATCAAAATGACATCCAAAAATGGCTCAAATGCCCTCCAAATAGGCCAATGATGAGTGCTCCATGAGCAACAAAGCATTCAGTTGTAAAACGTGGAGGTCAAAGTTTGAAAATGGGCGCCATATTCAGCGTGTTGAGGCCTGGAGTGCTGCTTTAATCACGTGGCTGAATGTTTAGTGTGGGGGGGCTCAATGATGGCCCAAGGTAGGCACATACCAAGCCATGAAGGCCCAATGCAAAGGGGAGGGAAAATATGAGCTATGGAGCTCAAGAAGAGTGGCTGCCCTTTGTTCCTGCCCTATTTCAAACTGAGAATACACTCAAATGCCTGCAAATGCTGAAGCAATACCTCAAGGGCAAGGCCCTGATGAAGCTCAAGAAGGCGGGGATGGAGCTCGGGAAGCCGGGGAGAGTCGAGAGCTCAAGAGGTCGGCTATGGCTGCCGGGATGGAGACCCAATGCGTGAAGCGAGTCGATGCGAAGGTCGAGAAGCACCGAGTCGAGCTCGAGCAAGAGAATGCCAAGCTCTGATACCAGTTGAAAGGTGAGAAGGATCGAAGCTTGCACGCGAGCTATGGCGGGAGAGCAAGAGCAAGAAAGAGAGAGACAAGAAATGGGAACTCCAACAGTCACAATGTGTGACCGGGCCTTCCTTTATTCAAACTGTCACTAAAAGAATAAAGAATAAAGTGACGTGACGGGCGCCCGCCACCTGCAGTGTGCAGTGGCGGGTACTGTCAGTGTAGTAATACACGGGGCGGCACGGCGGAGGCGCCTTTACCCCCAACAAAAATAAGTAGAAATCTAGACAACCTTTTATTGACGTCCACTTCAATAGGCCATTAGGATGACATCTAGGGTTAATCATGTCAGTTAGCCTTTTTCCTAAAAGCTTACCAAGGGGTGAGACAAGTAATCTAAGGAAGGGGTACACAAGCATTACAAGATTGGAGACAACACTTGAATAAAGAGAGGAGAATTCCTCAACATCCATTGTCCACTATTGCTTATGATATTGAGAAGATATTTCAAAATAAAAAGAAAAATAGTCATTTGGGAGATACTACATGGGTTGGAGTTTGCATTCAATACTCTCCCATTTAGATTTAATCCAAGATTGGCGATAGTTGATTAGCAACTTGGAGAGAGAGAGAGAGAGAGAGAGAGAGAGAGAGAGAGAGAGAGAGAGAGAATCGCAAGCTACCATCACTGTGTAGAAGATAGATCGTAACCACAAGACTAGACATGAGCTTGCAGATGATGCAGTGATGAAAAAGGATGATTGAGCTGCAAAAGCGTCCCACACATATACACACACATAGATAAAAAAAAGAAGAAAAAATGAGAAAATACGATAATAAGATACATATGAGAAAGAATAAAAGAAGGAAATAATGAGAGAGAGAGAGAGAGAGAAGGGAAAAACATGAGGGAGAGTAAGAGAATAAAAGAATAAGAAAATGAGAGTGAGAGTGAGAGTGAGAGAGAGAGAGAGAGAGAGGAAAATGAAAGAGGAAAGGGAAAAAGTAAATAGAGAGTGGCAGACTAGCAATGCGTTTATCTTCTATTCAACCTTAGGCATTTGTGGTCATGTAGGTCATATATGAGAATTGCTTTCATGGGGCATATTACTTCCATGGTTTCATTTGGTTTTGTATTGAGAGTGGTGGCTACTTTCTGCATGGATATTATTCGCTCCACCCTTGTTGTGTCCACTTTGTTCATGTAGCATTGTGTTTTTGCAACTATTTGGCTTCATGAGTGTTTGTTACCTACCTTTGATTGTGCTTGGTTGGCTAGAAGGCTTGTTATAGATCCTTCAATGCATTTATTTAAGCTTCTTCATGAAAAGAAAAGGGGGAAGAGAGAGAGAGAGAGAGAGAGAGAGAGAGAATGAGAGAGGCAATAAGGAACGGAATAAAAGAAAAGTAAATAGGGAGTGGGGGACTCTCAATGATTTAATCTTTGATTAAATCTTGGGCATCCATGGTCATGTAGGTTGTGTGCAAGGATCACTTTTGTGGCAAATTGTTTTCACGGTTGGATACTTGGAAGAGTTGTGTATGTGTTGTTTTTACTTAAGCATGTGGTCTAAATTGGCCTGGACGCTTGCGTGCATGTGACGAGAGTGCTCGAGAGCGAGCGCCGAGCAGGAGGCGACCAATTAAGGCGTCGATGCCACGTGGCGTACTGTGGGTACGTGGAGTGGGGGCGCGTCAGTGCAAGGCACGGGAAAAAGCAGAGATGCTGTTTTTATTTATTTATTTTCCCCCTTTTCTTTTTGGCTTTTTGGAAATACGTCAATTTGGTCATGCTGCAAATGTCGAGGCCGTGGCCCGTGACTCATCACACTGGGCGGTCATTAAATTTTGTCCGATTAAATTATATATATATATAAGATGTACCGATTAGTATATAAAAGGTGGTACTTTTCCCATTTCCTCGAATCTCCTTTTGCCATGAGTACTTACTTATTAAGAATTAAATGTGTTATTGTGAGCTGTTACGCAAGATGGGCTGCAACTTGCAAGGCCTCGAGACTCGACACTCGACTCTCGACTCTCGTCTTGTGGCCAGTGGGAACGCCGTAAAATAGAATTCTCTCGCAGCCTCCTTGTCTCTCTAACGCGAGGCATGTGTCCACAACAAAGGACACATGTCCTCTGAGAGGGCATGCTTCCTTATATTCTGTCAACGCATTTGAAAACTTGCCCTCACTCGAACGTACCTGAGGTACGCCCCAAAGCCAAAGCCAAAGCAAAGCGAGGAATCGGCTTGCGGCCTTTGCAAAAAGCATCAATATGCTTGTGTAACAAACCCACCCTTCATTGGCAAGTAAGAATCCTTCCGAAAGATGTTGCCTTTCAAACCTGTCTCTTTCTTCTAAGTTCTTATCAAATCACCCTTTCGAGCTCATGCATTATGATCCATTCTTACCTTTCTCAAAAGATCTCGTACTATATGATTCTTTTTTAGTCAAGGATTGGGACTCAAGGAACCCACTCAAAACTTCCTTTTTTGAGAGACCGTAGCTCAAGGAACCAATAACATTCACAAAAGAGTTAACACACCAATCATAATTTCCATTAAGCACATTCATATTGCTTCACACTTGATGATGTATTTCACATTCATGAGGGAAACAAGTCCAAGGCCTATTATGAAATTGCCTTAAAACACAAGAGCGCCCACATTAACCATATCCTTCATGATGGTTTCAGGGGTATTGTCCTTCAAAAGGGTTTCAAGGCTGTCTTGAACAAGGGCAGGATTGATAAGGCCATGGAAAAAAAAAACCACTTCATGCACTCTTTTGAGACCAGATTCCCTTTTAGGAGCCACATACATTCGATTGAGATGTCCAACTAGATTTCTCAATTGAGTAGATTGTCAATCAAGCAACATATTATCATGTAATGTGGATCCATTTCAAGGGTATTAAAGCAAATTTGTTGTGGCTGCAAAGGATTAATCTCTTTGCATGTCTTGTACCTTTGTTTCCTAGGAGCATCTCTCAAAGAACAATTAGATGTGTTTCTTGTCTTTAATAGCCTTTGGACATATAGTTGACTATAATTATGCATCCAACTATAGAGATCATTGCCACCTACCTCTTTAAAGGCAACAAAGTTACTATAGATGATCTCACCATTGAAAGGGGTGAGCCATGAAGTGGAAGCACGGAGTTGAAAAAAGAGTTTAGAAGGAGCGAGAGAGAGAGAGAGAGAGAGAGAGAGAGAGAGAAGATGTGAAAACTCCAATGGTCAGAATGTATGACCGGCCTTCCCTTTATTCAAATGTCACTAAAAGGATAAAGAATGAAGTAACAGTGATGTCGTCCACTACCTACAATATACATGTGTGCGAGTAACTAATATACAGTACAAATATTGTGAGTGTAGTTAATACATGAACGACTAGGCACATGCATCTTACCCCAACAACCTTCCACTTAAAGGTGAATGTGCCCCTAGTGAGGAGAAAACAAGGAGGGGGGGGAGGGAAACAAAGTATAAATGTACACAAGTATAACATAATGAGGAAATACATCATCTCATCCAACACCCATCAACTTCCTAAGGAAGGCAAAACGCTCAATTGAGAGACTTTTAGTGAGAAAATCTATAAGATTTTAGTCGATTGTTGAGACCTTGACAAGCTCAGTGGACTTATTCTCACCAACCTCTCTAATAAAGTGGTAATGCACCTCAATGTGCCTCATCTTCGCATGGAAGACCGAATTCTTAGCCAACTGAATAGTACTTATAGAATCTGAATGTAGTGTAGGGACCACATCAGTAATACCAAGATCCACTACACTAGCTGGCCTAACCAAAGAGCCTCCTTGCAAGCCTCAATGGTTGCAATATACTCTATCTCTATAGTACATAGGGCCGCTGCATTTCTGCACCCTAGATATCCAACAAATAGTACCTCCTAGCAAGGGTAAAAATAGAGCCAAAGGTGGACTTCCTACTGTCTGCATGTCTTGTATAATCAAAGCTAGTATACCCCACGACTCATGTTTCCTGGCCACCATAACAAATACACATAAATGTTGTTCCCTTCAAGTACCTCATGATACCATCGATGGCATCCTAATGCTATCGGCCAAGCGTTGCCATATAGTGTGCCACAAGTCCTACTGCAAATGATATGTCAAGATGAGTGGCTATCATGGCGTATATCAAATTGGCCACCACTACGGATGCATGAGGGATCTTGGCCATCTTGGCCTTCTTCTCATCAAAATACAGACAATCAGCCTGACTAACCTTCACATGAGAAGGTAAAGGACAGCTAATAAGCTTAACAACCTATGGATGAAACCACTCAAAGACCTTCTAAATGTATTCCTTCTATGACAAGTAAAGGAGCCTCTTAGAATGATCGCATGTAATGTGTATCCCAAGAATATGTGATGTATGGTCCCATGTTCTTCATCTCAAAGCTCTTCTTGAGCTGACCTTTTAAGGCATCTAGCTTATCATGAGTGCTTCCAACAATCAACATATCATCCATATATAGAGGATCAAAATCATAAGGCTACCTCCACGAGCCTTCTCCGTGTATAAACAAGGCTCCATATCCCTACAGGAATATCCCTATGAATGCATAAAAGCATCAAACTTACGGTACCATTCCCTTGGTGCTTGCTTAATGCCATAAAGGCTCTTTCTTAATCAGCACATGAGGTGGTCCCTACCAAGTTCTACAAAGCCCTTGGCATGCTCCATGTAAATCTCATCATGCAAGTCCCTATAAAGAAAAGCTATATTGACATCCATTTGATAAAGATCCAAGTCAAGCTCAGCAACCAAAGCTAGTACCAAGCGTAGGGTAGTCATCTTCACAACAGAAGAAAATACTTTGTCAAAATCCATACCATATTCTTGCTTGAAGCCTTGGTAACCAATCTACCCTTCTATGTCAGTTTGGGGCATCCAAGGGTACTTTTCAACTTGTATACCCGCTTGCATAGCAAATCATGCTTGCCACTAGGCAAAGGAACCAAATCCCACATATGATTTTTTTGTAATGAGTCATACTCTAACTACATAGCCCTCTTCTAAGAGTGACTATCACCTTTGTGCATGGGCTCATCATTAGTAAAAGGCTCATCAACCTCTATCACCAAAACATAATCCATAGAAGGCACAAAACGCTCATCTCTAGTAGACTGTCTCAAAACAAGCTGTGGGGCTTGTACACCCTATGGAGCATCAATGACCTGGGCCATTGGAGCATGATCCGTTGCTATAGGCTATCTAACTGGCTATATAGTAGCAGGAGGCTCCTCTTGAAATATTGCCATGCGTACCTCAACAACATGCTCAAGCTACTTATGCATTTTCTCCTCATGGAAAACAACATCATGGCTGTGAATAATCTTCCAAGCTTGTGGATCCTATAGGCACTAGCCCATCTCACCTACATCTCCATAACTAAGAAAAATGCATTTTCTAGACTTAAGATCCAGCTCATTCTGCTTATCCTTAGCAACATGGTAAAAAGCCTCACAACCAAAGACACACAAATGAGCATATGAGGGAGGTTTTCTAGACTATACCTCCTCCGTAACCTGATAGTCAAGAGCAGTCACGAGGACTGATTGATCAAGTGTATAGTAGTAGTAACTACCTCACTTCCAAAATGCTATCATAAGCATGACTAGGTAAGCATACTATGAACTTACTCCTGAATTGTCATATTCATGCGCTTAGCCATACCATTCTGGGGTGGGGTATACGGGGTGGTTAATTGACGCTTAATATCTCTCTCATCATCACAAAATTTCTCAAAGTCTTTAGAGATGTACTCGCCCCCATTATCTGACCTTAGGCATTTCAACATGTACCTAGACTAGTTCTCAACCAAAGCAAGCCAACGGTAAAATGTAGTCAAGACTTTTGGTTTCTATTTAATGGGATATACCCAAACCTTGTGTATAGTCATCAATGAAGATAACAAAATACTTTGTGCTACCTAATGACTTGTAGGGTATGTGATCATATACATCCGAGTGAACAACAACCAAAGGCTCATCCATGCGTGTCATACTAAACTTTTTATGCATATTACATGTCTGTTTGTTATATAAACAATGATCACAAGACTCAAAGTACTTATACTCAAGGGGTGAATGATACTGCAAATGAAATGAGTAAGCATTTTCATTCATTTCAAGGGCATGTGCTCAAGATAACAATGCCAAAGAGATACATATGGAACTGCATCCATTGCCAAAACATGGTCAATTGACCTAGATACAAGCAAGGGGTAGAAAGTATTGGACTTAGCACCATGTGCAATGATAAGATTCCCATGGATAATCTTTCATGAGAAATCACCAAAAGCAACTACATAACCTGCATCATCTAAAGTGCTAGTAGAGATAAGGCTCTTCTTGATTGAGAGGCAATACATGATGTACATCATAAAGAGTGAACATGCTACATAGATAAAATTGTAGTGGGCATCACCAACACCAATGATCTCTAATGCCAGGTCATTATCCAAATGGATAGATCCTGTCATACTGCGATATGAACGAGACCACTCTCTATGAGAGGTCACATGAAAGGAAGTCCTTGAATCTATTAGCCCAACAATAAGTACATCCTGATAAAGCATCATCCAGTTGTGAAGTATCAAGAGAAGAAGATGCAAGTATGAAATCATCATCAAAATTATTCTGCACAACATTAATCTCTTCAGTCTTAACGCTAGACTTGCTAGGGACAATGCTGCGATCATCATTTTTGTGCTGTACTTTACCCTTGCACTTTTTCTTGCACTTGTCCTCGTGCATTTTATGGCACTGTGGTCGATGTCTTACTTTTCCATAATAATGACAAGTCAATGTGGACTTATGGCCACGGGACTTACTGTGAGACTATCCACGTGACTGTAAATGAGGTTGCTCTGAGAGTCTCTCCCATATTGGTCATTACCGCTCCTACCATTATTGCCTATAGCTGTCAAAGCATGAGAGGTGCAGGAAGCATCGATATTATTTCTGTTAACCTCTTCATTCAAGAGTGCACCCTCTACATCTTGTAACTTTATCCCATGAGTAGGCATGCTTACACACATTGCAGTACAAAATGTATCCTATGATTCAAGTAGTGTAACAAAGAGAAACAAACGAGGAATATTATCCTTGAATTTAATCCCCTATGAAGACAAATGGTTGAGAATGGAATGAAACTCGTTTAAGTGGGCTAATATGGAAGTGCCCTCCTTCATGCAAAGGTTTATGAGTTGCTTCATCTAATACATTTGAGAAGTGGGGCTCTGCTTGTTGTAGACATTGCAAATCTTATCCCATAAGTCCCATGCGGACTGCCCATTAGAGGGAACATTATAGAAAACCTACTTGGAGAGGGACAAAATGATGGTGGACTTACATAGCTCATCCAGTTCAGCCCAAACCTCTGCATCAATACGTTGGGGCTTGACGCCCTTATGTTTCAAAGGCTTAACTTACATTTTCTACACCAAAACTTGTTAGATTTGGACTTTCTAATAGGTTTAGTTAGTGCCATCCAACTTGTCAATATTAAAGATAGCACTATCATTAGAACCACTAGCTATAATGAGACCAAGCAAATGCACAAAATGGCAAAACATGCTTGCTTGTAATAACCTACAAATCAGCCCTAAAACCACTACCAAATCAAGTTGAAAACAAGGGGTATTGACCAATTAATGAACTGTCCACAAATCCAATGCAAAAGACTATCAAATAGAGGTGATTGCTTGCATAATATAGTGTAGTAAATTGCAATTACATCATGCTGAAAATGAAGTACAATAGTAAGAAATCAATGGCATAAAGGGGCGATCACTAATATAAGACAAACTACAACTGGCAGGGCATAACTACAACTAGTAATGTGTGAATATGCGACTCTCACCGAGAACTATCAAAGAATCAACGTGTCATAATGAGATACATCCCATAGGCATAACGATCATGCATAGAGTAGGTCTCATGGGTAAAAGAAGAGACCAACCAAAGGCACAATGGACTAAGAGAGAGTATATATCACCAAGTCCCCCACGGTTTGGCAACTATAAGACCCTCAAGCTCAATTGCATAACCAGATCTCAATGTAATATCCAAGTGTTAAGTAGCAACTCCCACCAGAACAAAACTCAAATGCTAGACGAGCAAACAAAGCTCAAAACATCAAATGGAAGGAATTCAAACATCCAAGATCCAAGTAGCATATATCAGGGAGTATCCAACCCAATTAACTTGCAAAGCTCTTATTGTAGCATCTAATGACCATACATAACAATGAACGAGAGACAATGTTGAAAGTCAAAGCTCCAATCTCAGCTCAATAGCATGTAAAGAGCATAACCAAGCATGTAAGATCAATGTTATATCCCAATGTAGCATCCAAAGTGCTCAGGAAGCATCCAATGATAATAGGCATACAAGATCCTTGATAAAATAGTATTAAAACCTACTTATTATAGCTATAAAAAACCTATGTAAAACTGAGTGAGTGAGTTCTCAAATTAGTCCAATGACATCTCACATCAATGCCATATCATCCCCAAACATGATAGCATCATATATACATGAATAGACATCATATGACCATCACCAATGAACATGAAGTATGAAGACAAGGGGTTTCCCTATTTCTCATAGCTTGTGGATTGTTATTCATAGTCGATGAAGCTGAACTATGAGCTCAACCTCAATGCCAAGTGCTAAAGCAATGCCAAGTATCAATGCTTGAGTGTTGGTGAGGCCTCCAATGTAGAGCCGAGCTGCCAATGAAGGATGCAAATTTGAGAACGGCTTGTGTGTTGTGTGAATAAATGGTGTAAAATGCTATGGGATGATTCTAAGCCTGTGAGACTCCTTGAGTACTGAACAAGAGTGTGGGGAGGCTAGGGGGCACCAAGAAGGTGCCAATGAAGCCTTCAAGTAGGAGCAAGCCAAGGCTTCAAGGTGAAGCATAGGTGACGGCTATTCCTATAAATGACTTGCTGAGCTGAAAATGAGATCTGAGATGAGCTCACAACCTGGGCTTGTTGATCCCCCCACCAAGCTCCAATAAGCCCTGATGAGTGCCAAAGTAATGGATGAGTGATGCAAACCTCAAATGTGAAGCAATGGTTGCCAATATTGAAATCATGTTGTACGTAGCTCGAATAGAAGTTGAAGGGAACCAAGATCATGGAGAAGAAGGCTCTAATACTGAAGGGAGTGAGCCTTGAAATGGAAGAATGGAGTGAAAGCAAGAGCTATGGTAGTAGCTAATGACAAGTCCCTACAGAGAGGCCTCTCGTATACGGTGCCGGTGTCCTAACATCCGAAGTAGATTATTAGCTCCTTTGTAAAAGGGCTCAACATCTAGGCTTGGGGGAGGAAAAGCATGCTCCTCAAAATCAATGTGCATTGGCATATCTTGACTTAGAATACACAAAAAATCAAACAATACCTTGCAATACAATCCACGTAAAGGATTTATCTAAGTACCTTGTCCTCTAGCATAGGTTTCCATTCAACTACTCCAATTGCATAAACTTGAGATAGGTCTTAATCTGCTCCTTGGAAGGAAGTCAATCTTAGGGATCATTATGGCATATTTAACTTAGATTGAGACCCTTCTTTGAAACTTTACTCATTCCTAAGGTGAAGTTTATGCATTGTTGAGGTATTAGGTCTTTCTCAACCTTAGTCTCAAATTTATATTGACTACAACTCATCTCAATGGTTTATTCTAGGGTCATGGAAAGCCTTAATGAAGATAATATCTTAATAGTCAAAGAATATGATATCTCCCAGTCAAGAAGATAATATTCTAATAGTTGATCCTTTTGATGAGTAGGGCTTCTTTGAGTATAATCCATCAATTGATCCTTATAGGATTCTGGTGCACAAATCGGATGCTAGATGTGCACATAGTGAGCGTCAGAAGGTCCCCAAGAACAAAGAACTCTACATAAACTTCATAAAAGCAAGAAGAGAGTTTGCACGACATGAAGCAAAAAGACAAATTGGGTACAATCTCCCCCCATGCCTTGTGTCAGTGCTCCACAAGGCATGTATTTATAAATTTATTAATCTCCAAAAATAAAAATAGCCCAATTTACAATTAGCATGCTTTGGCTTTTGTGTTTGCTTTTGCACAAATAAAGAATAAAGCAGTTGGGCATCCCCAAAATCGAGTTGTGCCCAAATACAATGTCTAATAATGAAATATTTAAACCGAGTGCCTATGCGCATACAAAATAATAAATATTTGTCAAGCACTTCCATAAATAAGCATCCCTAAATAAATAATACTGCCACGCCTTTAATGATAAGACGCATGCCTATCAAAAATGATAATTTCTTCTAGGTAATTTGAATACACGCCATCGCCTAGTGCTTCCCAACTCCACCGCTGTCTGCTCTACACATCAACTGAAGTATTCACAATTGTTAGAAAATAATAAAATTAAACTGACAAAATTGAATATCTAGTAGTCTTCAGCTACAAAATAAATAAATAGGTTGGAACTCTGTCCTAACCTTAATTTAATACGAGTGCACTCTAAACTCATAAACGTCCATTAATTTAAATATGTATTTAGTAGAATCAGCCAATGTGAAATCATCCATGTGCACATTAAATTAATCTGACAATCAAAAAGGACATGCATCCCCGTCAACTTCTCGCACAAGGAATCCACCTTGTGTACAAGCCCCGGCAAATAAATATAGTTTCACGGAATCCACTGTAAAACCTCAAGGAATCTATCGTGGAATAAAAAAACTCATGGAATCCACCGTGGTCTCATGGAATCCATCATGGAATATGCCTCCTTGCATCATACCCTCGAGGTGGAATAACAATTGTCCTCAATTGCTATTAGTTCAATGTGGAGTGAGCTGTGAGGAGAAAGCACTTAGATCGTGGGCGTACATCCATTGGGCCTCTTCAACATGATGATTTTTAAACTTAACCAAATATCTAGAGTATCTATGGCCAGTTCTGGTGGTCATAAAGTCAGTATTTAGAATAGCTTCAAGTTAAAGGATTTCACTTTCTTCTTATAACAAAAGAGGGTTTTCATAGACAGGGTGGACAGGTAATTGGCCTCTAAAAGGTCATAGTAAAATGATATGGAAAGTATTATGAATTTTTCAGTGTTGGGATAGTTCTAATTTAAATACATTGTCATTGATTTTGTGAATGATTTTGAAAGGTCCATAAAATCTAGGGGCTAACTTAACAACAGGGTGTTTCTCAACACTTTGCAGTCTTCTCTTTTCAATGTGTAACCAAACATAATCATTAACTTTGAAACTCATAGCTTTTATTTTCTTGTTAGCTTGTTTAGTATATGATTGTTGGGCTTTCACAATCATGTCTTTAACTTCAGCAAAAATAGTAGCATGCATATTGGCAATATCATCAACAGCTTAACTTTATTCGACAATGATGTAATATGTGTAGGCAATCTATGTCCATAAATGATTTTCAAAGGTGTTTTTTGTGTAGCTGTATGTGGTGTATTACTCTATGCAAATTGAAGTAAATGTAAGTGTGTATCCCATGTTTGTGGTTTGGATATTGTCTATGCACACAAAAAATCTAAAATTGTAATGTTAGTAGCTTCTGTTTGTCCATTGGTTTCAGGATGAAATGCAGATGAGAAATCAATCTTAGTATCTAAATTATCAAAAAAAGTAGTCTAAAAATAATTACAGAATCTAGAATCACGATAAAAAATAATAACTTTTAGCAAACCATGGTTAGTAAAAACAGTTTTCAAAAACAATTATGCAGCTTGAGATGAAGTTAATGTTTTCTTGCATGGAAGGAAATATGCTTATTTGCTAAATCGATCTACTATAGTCAAAATAATATCATGATTAGCTTGTTTGTTAGGCAAACAGGTTATAAAATCCATTGAAATATGTTCCCATGGTCATCTAGGAATTGGTAAAGGCATTAACAAACCATATTGCTTACCATGGTGTCGCTTGACTCGTTGACAAATTAAACATTCAGAAACAAAGTTAGAAACATCAGATTCCATTTGTGGCTAGTAAAATCTTCAACTAATGTTCTTAAAGTAGAAATAATACCTCTATGGCCTTGATATGGGGAACAATGAATTTCGTGCAACACAAATGATCTAAATGGAATAGTGATACATAATCTTTTCTCATAAAACATTAATCCATCACAATAAGACAAAGAATCAATTAGAATCCAGTTATTAGCAACTAATTTATTCCAATTAGCTTGAAAATTGGGGTCTTAGTCATAGGTATCTTTCATAGGGATAAGGGAATCAAAAGATAGACTGGAAATATTATGGATACTTGGTCTTCTACTTAATGCATCTGCAACAATATTCTCTTTTCCGAGTTGATATTGGATAAGTGGATGAAAGCTTTGAATAAAACCAATCCATTTAATATGACAATTAGAGATTTCTGCCTGACTAAGAAGATATTTGATACTTTGTTGGTCAGTTTTGATCATGAATTCAGATCCCATTAGATAGTGTTTCCATTGACGTAAAGCTTGTACTACAGCTAACAATTCCTTATCATAGGTAGAATACTTTAGCTCAAAGGGTTTAAGTTTGCAACTAGAATAGACTATGGGATGTGAATCTTGCATAAGGACAACTCCTATTCCTGATCCGCTAGCATCAATGACTACTAGAAAGAATGATCTATTAAAATCAGGTAATTGCAAAATAGGTGCATGTGTTAAAGCATGTCTCAATAATCAAAAGACTTTTTGTGATTTTCAGACCAATGATATACAACACATTTCTTTAATAATTTCATTAAAGGCAATGCAAAAAATGAAAAATTTATCACAAATTTTCTGTAAAAGCTAACAAGACCTAAGAAAGAACATAACTCATGTACATTTTTAGGTATTGGCCAATTCAAAATTGCTTCTATCTTTTTAGGATCAACTTGAATACCATCAGATGAGATAATATGTCCTAAGTATTCAATGTGGGTTTGAAAAAAATCACTCCTTTCAGGGTTATCATATAATTGATTTTCTTTCAATAATTTGAAAATAAAAAATAGATGTTCATAATGCTCATTCTCATTCTTACTAAAAACCAATATATCATCAAAGAAAACAATTACAAAATGCTGATACTTCAAAAATATTCGATTCATCATATGATTAAATGTGGCTGGTGCATTAGTCAAACCAAAAGGCATAACAAGGAATTCATAATGACCAAATTGAGTTCTAAATGCAGTTTTAAATGGTTAGGTGTATTCAATCATACTGAATGATATCTAGATTTGAGATCTATCTTGCTAAAAATAGTGGCTCCTTGTAGTTTATCCATGGGGTAGTCTACCTTAGGGATTGGATATCTATTCTTAACAATGATCTTGTTTAGGGCAAGAAAATCAATGCACATCCTGTAGGTATTATGTTTCTTCTTGACAACGAATAAGACAGGTGCACCAAAAGGAGAACTACTGGGCCTAATGAGTTCTTGGGTTAATAGTTCTTCAACTTGGGCTTGAATTTCATTCTGTTCAATTTGATTGCGTCTATAAGGTGCTTTACATGGTGGTTGAGAACGTGGGATTTGTCAAGATTGTGGGAGAGAAGAAAGGAGTCTCACTTGTAGCTTTCTTGCTTGCACAATGGGGGAATACACACAAGGGTGGAAGCTGAAAACAGTTTTCCTCTTCTTAGTTGTGTAAGCCAAAAAGAACTCAAGTACAAAGAAATAGAAGAACCCTATATATGGGTCTCAAACCAAACTCAACTAACTAAGGTGGCATACTAACTGAGCCACGAACTAGAGTAGATAAGGATAGCTATCATGTAGCTATTATTCATGGGCGGTGTACCAACCGCATCTACAACTAACAAGTCGGTGACATAAATGCACAACGGTCACCCTGGCATATCACGAGTGGAGCTCGATATCTCAACACTCCCCCTCGAGCTCAATCCCAATTCCTACACACCAAGCAGGTCTCTGAACTTGCGCAGCTTCTCTGCGCCCAATGCCTTCGTGAATATGCCAGCTACCTGATCCTCTGCGCTGACATAAACTAGATCAATAAGACCTAGTAAAACCCTCTCCCGCACATAGTGATAATGCACCTCAATGTGCTTTGTTCTAGCATGATAGACTGGGTTATTTGCCAAGTGTATACTACTCATGTTGTCACAATAAATGACAACTGGCCCATCTGTAGGCTGATGCATATCATAAAGTAGCTTATGCAACCAAGCTACCTCACATGCAGCCATTGATGCACCCCTGTACTCAGCCTCTGTGCTCGACAAGGCAACTGTAGGGTGTTTCTTGCTGCTCCAAGTGACTGCAGCACTCCCAAAAGAGAACACATATCCACTGGTAGATCGTCTATCAGAAATACTACCAGCCCAATCAGCATCAGTGTATCCATGCAACTGTATCTGAACCCCAGTCTCATAAAATAGTCCATACTGCAATGTGGACTTCACATACCTGAGTATGCGTCTAGCCGCATCCAAATGTGGTTTCCTTGGAGCCTACATAAACTGACTTACCAATCCAACAGCATAGCTCAAATCTGGCCTGGTAATAGTCATATAAATCAAACTTCCTACTATGCGTCTGTACATAGTAGGGTCTTCTAGAAGCTCACCTGCATCTGTGCTCAGTTTCACATTCTCCTCCAAAGGAACTGAAATAGGCTTACAGCCTGTCATCCCATATTTGGACAGCATGTCCAATCCATACTGCCTCTGCAAGAGCTGTATCCCACTTGGTGATCTAATCACCTCAATGCCCAAGAAATAATGCAGCTCTCCCAAATCCTTCATCTCAAACTTCTGCTTCAATAGCATTTTCACATGAAGGATATCTTCATCACTGTCACCTGTCATAATCAAATCATCAACATAAATGACAAGTAGCATAATACATTTCTCTATTTTTCTCACATAAAGTGAGAAATCTGCCTTGGAAATCTGAAAGCCAATAGTGACAAGATACTGTCCTATCTTGTCAGACCATGCTCTAGGTGCTTGCTTCAAGCCATACAAGGCTTTCTTCAACCTGTAAACAAACTCAGGATGAACATCATGCACATAACCTGGTGGCTGCTCCATATAGATCTCTTCTTGCAAATCACCATGCAAGAAGGCATTCTTTACATCCATCTGATGTAAAGACCATCCCTTTGATGCAGCCATAGCAATGACTGCTCTTACGGTTGCCATCCTTGCAACCAGACTGAATGTTTCTTCATAGTCAATGCCATATGTTTGTGCATACCCCTTGACTACTAATCTTGCCTTGTATCTGTTCACAGAACCATCTGCATTGTGCTTCACCTTATAAACCCACTTACAGCCAATTGCATTTTTACCTTTAGGCAAAGGTACCAATTCCCATGTAGCATTTGCTTCCAAGGCATCCATTTCTTCATCCATGGCTTTCTCCCATTTTTCTTTTCCCATGGCTTTCTCAAAAGAAGTGGGTTCTGGTTCCTATATCACTTTAACCATATATGCATAGTGAATGGCTGTAAATCCATCATATTTCAGCCTATCCACAGGATACCTAGCTCTCGTAGACTTGCGCAAAGTAGGTTCACTCCCAGGTGCTCTCAAAACATCCCTGGTCTTCCTTACTCCAGGTGTAACAATAGAAGGAATACCCAACTCATCATAAATGCTCTGTTCTGAGCCACTGGATTCACCATCCACATAAGAGTGACCTGCATTCACATCAAACATGGGCTGATCAACCTTCTCTTTTCCTTTTCGTGATACCTGCATACCACTATCTGCATTGCTTTGACAAGATTCTCCTGATCTCAATCTGCCTGTCCATGGCGAAGAATGTGAACTACTGCTAGAGGACGCTCCAGGTCCACTAATATTTTGTGACTGCTGCTGTGAATTCTGTGCAGCATTACCATTTTGTGCATCTACATCATCAATCACATTTACTGGTTTATACCAGCTACTCATCTCATCAAAAACAACATCTCTGCTCACTGTAAACTTACGAGGAGAAGGGTTATAGCATCTATACCCTTTTTGCTGCAGAGAGTAACCAATAAAGATGCACTTCTCAGCTTTTGGATCCAACTTGGATCTCAACTCATCTGGCACATGTACATAGGCAATGCAACCAAAAATTTTCAAATGAGAAATATCTGGTTTCCTACCAGTATACCTCTCCTCTGGAGTCATTCCATGTATTGCTGCAGTGGGAGTCCTGTTCATTATGTAGACTGCTGTAGCAACTGCTTCAGCCCAATAAAAATCTGGCAAGTCTTTTTCATTGAGCATGGCACGAGATACCTCTCCAATATGCCTGTTTTTCCTTTCTGCAATTCCATTTTGTTGTGGGGTATGACTGCATGAATATTGCTGCTTTATGCCATGCTCCTGCAGGAACCTTGCAAACTCATTTGAGAGGTACTCACCCCCTCCATCTGACCTTAGGCATTTTATCTGCAGGCCTGTTTCTTTTTCAACCATAGCTTTAAGAGTTTTGAAATGCCCAAAAACTTCACTTTTCTTTTTCATAAAATACACCCAAACTTTTTTGCTATAGTCATCAATAAAAGTGACAAAATAATGACATCCTCCAAGAGATGCAACTTTAGTAGTCCACACATCAGAGTGGATTAATTCCAATGGCTTCTCACTCTCTTGAACATGTCTAGGAAATGGTTTCCTTTCCTGTTTTCCAAACTGACAGGCTTCACATACCTTATGCATTTCTGCAACCTTGAATTTGGGCAATCCTGCAACAATATTTTGGGCCTGCATTGATTTAAGTCGCTGTACATTAACATGACCAATGCGTTTATGCCAGATATCAATATCTGCAACTACACCGGTCCCATGTGCAAACATTGTTGCACTCAATTCAGACATGTCTGCATCCAATGTAAACATTCTGCCCTTCTTCTTTCCTTTTGCTATCAAGCGACCTTTATTTTTCATATCCTCAACAAAGCATCCATGAGGATTAAATCTGACCTGCAAGCCCTGCTCAACCATTTGACCAACAGAAACCAGATTCTTGGTGATATTCAGGACATGAAATACATCGGACAGGTATTTCTTTTTCCCATCCTGCATAGACAAAGGAATTTTTCTAGTCTGCACAATAGGATGTGCAGTATCATCACCAATCTCCACAAATCCTGGTTTTTCCATTTTCCTTGCATCCTCCATCCATTCTGCATGACCTGTCATGTGGTTTGATGCACCTGAGTCAACATACCATACATCATTGCTTTCTTCTGCACTTGTCATAGAATTGTTCATGTGCTGCACCATAAACAAATGCTCATTTCTGTCATCACCCTGTCTACTAGAAGATGCATAATTCCCTTATTGCAGTTTTCCATTCATGATGTCATTCTGCTTTTTATAGCAGTCTTTAGCCATATGACCCATTTTACCACAGTAGTAGCATTCAACATTACTGTTTGCATTTTGGCCTCTTTGCCATCCACCACGACCTCTTTGGCTCCCCCTGCCTCTAGAGTTACCACGTCCTCCTCCATAGGACTGGTTTTCTTGAGTTTGCTGCATATTCTGATTTCTACCACGGCCTCCATATCGGCCTCCTCTACCTCTGCCTCTACCTCTTCCAGCATTTGAGCAGAAGAACAGCTTCTTTTGAAGTTCCTCCTGAAGAAGATGCACCACCATTTCTCTGCTCCTCAGAAATTAGAAGAGCAATCAACTCCTCAAAATCAGGAAATCTTTCACGGACGGAAATGGATGTTCGGAACTATGCATAATCCTTTCCTAGACCATTCAAGGTCACTGAGACTAAATCATCATCTTCCACTGGTGACCCAATGGAAGCAAGTGCATCTGCAATCTTCTTCACCTTCATGTGGTAGTCATTGATGCTCATACTTTCTCTTTGCACATTGTGCAACTCTTGCTTGAGCTGCATTTTCCTGGCTTGCGTATTTGTGCTATGCATTTTTGACAAAGTACCCCATGTCTCCTTTGGCGTACTTGCATTTTGAATATGCACAATCATAGAGTCTGAAATGCTGATAGACAGCCAGTACATAACTTTCCTGGCTCTCTCATGCCATGCTTTAAATGCCTACATTTGCTGTTGATTGGGAACATCAGGAAGAACTGGTTCTTCTTCATTTCCTGCAACAAATTCCCAATATTCTTTTCCCATAAGGAAATTCGTCATTCTAAACTTCCATGCTTGGAAGTTGTTCTTGTCAAGCTTTTCAGTGACAATCTGTGAGAGAGAATCAGACACCATTATAGAACACTGCAAAAAATTCTGTCACTGCAAAGAACACAGCTTCAGCCTCACAAAGGCAAATCTGCAAAACTGACGAAAGTGGTATTTGACCACACAGTCACTTTCTAGTGACGATTTTGCATCAACAGGCAATAGGGATGATTCTGTAACTCCCAGTGTCTCTGCGCACAAGCATACGATGCAATTTCTACAGTAACTTTTCACCGACTTGTAGAACAGTGGCTGCACAGCATAAAACTGGGCCTTTTCCTGAGTGCGTGTAGAAAACTTCCGCCTCCAAAACAGGCCCCGAAATGGCCTCAAATCAAAAAAACTGCCCTCTTGCTTCACCGCGAAGGGCATCTCAACCTGAGACAATGCACTCCTGCACTTTCCGGCTGTGCTACCTGTAGAGATCTGCTCCCAAAACAGAAAATGAAAGCAACACTGCTCCTCTTACCAGAACACCGCGAGCTTGGCTTGCTTTCTTGAGCTCCTTACCACGAACAAGGCTCTGATACCATGTCAAGATTGTGGGAGGGAAGAAAGGAGTCTCACTTGTAGCTTTCTTGCTTGCACAATGGGGGAATACACACAAGGGTGGAGGCTGAAAACAGTTTTCCTCTTCTTAGTTGTGTAAGCCAAAAAGAACTCAAGTACAAAGAAATAGAAGAACCCTATATATGGGTCTCAAACCAAACTCAACTAACTAAGGTGGCATACTAACTGAGCCACGAACTAGAGTAGATAAGGATAGCTATCATGTAGCTATTATTCATGGGCGGTGTACCAACCACATCTACAACTGACAAGTCGGTGACATAAATGCACAACGGTCACCCTGGCATATCACGAGTGGAGCTCGATATCTCAACAGGATTAAGTCTATTTTGCGATCTTCAGGACGTGTAGGTGGTAAACCAGGGGATAAATCAGCAAGAAAACAATCTTTAAATTGTGAAAGAAATCATGGGTGCCTAGGATGCATCCAATTTTCCTTAGTTTCAATTTCATTCACCCATAATAAGTATGATTTGCTACCTTTTCTTAATGCATGTTTAGTCTGTGTGTGACTAAGCAATGGAAAATTATCAAAGGTGTGCGTTCTGTGTAATATGATTTGTTTTCTATTAGAATGAATTTTCATGGAATGTGTGGAATAATCTATGTCGGGATTATATTTGTGAGGCCAAGGCATTCCAAAAATAATGTCACTAGCTTGCAAAGACACAACCAAGGAATTTCTACACTCAACATAATCACCAATTTTAATTTTTAAATCATGAACTCCTTGTGTACCATTGTATCTAGTGCCTAAGAATGCAGCTTTTATGCGATAATGAGTTGAAACAGTATATGTAAGTTCAATTCTGTTACCAACTTTGCAGAAATCAAATCATGTGTGCTCCTATCATCATGCAAAATAATCTTTTCGTGACCATGCACAAGACATTTCATTGTTAATAATGAATGAGGATTTGGCATACCTGTAAAGTATCTGAAGCAGTACCAATATCATCATCATCTTCTGTGAAATCTGGCATTTCTTCACGGTCTTTGTCTTTAGTCGCTCCCAAGTAATTGATGTGAACAATTGGCTTCTTGGATTAACGGCTCACCGCTAGGTGTGCAGGTTGATGGCACTTGTAGCAAACTACAGACTTTGCAACATTATTGGTAGTGGCTGGAACTTTAGGTATGTTGGGATTTGGTTGCAGAGATTGCTTAGGGTTTGCATTTGTATTTGATGGTAAAGCAGGGGGTCATGTCTAGGATTTACCGAAAGAAGAAGGAATAAAGTGATTTTGATTGAATCTTTGAAAGTTAGAATTGAATTTCCTTGTACTGAAGTTACCGTCAATGAAAAATTGTTGGGTCGTTTTTCTCATCCACAAATTTTGTCTTCAGCATCATGGGCTAAAGAAATCACATCTTCCAAAGTCATTGGCTTGAACATGTTCACTTCTGCATAGAAGTGACCAAGCAAACCGGACATATACTTGCGCTTGTGGATGGCCTCATGAACATCTTTAAGCATTCGAAGTTGCAGTAAGGCACTCCAAAAACACTCAGTGTATTGCAGTATGGATTCAGGACCTCTTTATCGCAGAAGATCCCAATGTTTAATTGATTTTTCATAGAATTGAGGTGGAAGAAAATTTTACAAAAAATTCTTTTGAAAAAACTCCCAAGTAGTAGGACAATCCATACTTTTGTGGACAATAGTCCACCATAACGATGCTCTATCCACTAGATGGTTAGTGACACATTTGAGTTTATCTTTCTCAGCATGCTGCTCTTTACGAAAATAATCATCAAACTGACTGATAAAAGTGAGAATAGTTTTTCTGTCACGTTGCCCATTAAAAGTACGGAATTTAAATTTTCTTTTACTTATCTTGGCTTCTTTCTTCAGAGACTGTGCTTTGAGTGTCGCGTCAATTGTACGTCAAATAGCATATTCGGGTTGCACTTCATCTTGATCAACAGTGGATAGTTGAAGAGTAGCCAATTGAGCTTGCAAATTTTGACGTGCTCTTCATTTCTCTTGAAGTTGCATCATAATTAGGTCCAATTTTTGCTCCATTGTTGGTTTCGGTAAAATCACATTCGGCCATAAAATCTTCCATATTTTGATCGGACATCTTGCAAAATCTCAAACAACCTCACACACTCAAAATCTTGTTAGAGGGATGAGTGCAGCTCAAGGTTGGGTTTACAAGGCTTGCTTTTTTTTAAAAAATATGGCTTTTTGTGATCTTGCTTTTTTTGCGGGTACGGTAATTGACGTCGATCTTCTTCCAATGAATACTTCTTCTGTGTAGACTACGTATGACAATTTGCTTGTTGAAAATTGTCTCTATTAGCATGCAGGTACAAACAGAGGCTTGCTGAAGGTGTAAAGCAGGTTCGAGATTGGTTGTGTGTGTTCGAACTCCCACTATGAAAAAGGTTGAAAATTTAGAATTTTAAAGATTTAGTAAGCTTTATAAAGGCTTAATCAATTTTTGACTAATCAACTAGGACAAGAGGACATTGACGTCAGATTCGGTGCCGTTCAGTTCATGCTGCCACCGCAGATACTAAAATTTGGGAGCTTTAGCTTCTTTTTAAGCTTATAAAGCTTATAACCTCCAAACTAATGAAAATTTTCTTCTCTGAGAAAAATGTCTTGATAAAGAAGCTTAAAAAGTGGCCCTTTGTTGACTGAGAGTGGTCCTTGGCGATCTGATAGCATAGTAGGGGGTTCTTCACTGCCAGGAATACACTGGTATTGACGGTTCGTTGCGAGACTGCATGTAGAGCCTGTTCGTTCCAAGAGCTTCGCCTTCGCACAAGATGGTAAGCGATTGGAAGCCCTTGATCTCAACTTCGCTTTGATACCACTGGTGCACAAATCAGATGTTGGATGTGCGCTTGGTGAGCGTTGGAAGGTTCCCAATAACAAATAACTCTACATAAACCTCATAAAAGCAAGAAGAGAGTTTGTACTATATGAAGCAAAAAGATAAATTGGGTACAATCTCCCCTCATGTCTTGTGTGAGTGCTCCACAAGGCATGTATTTATAAATTTATTAATCTCCAAGCTAAAAAATAGCCCAATTTACAATTAGCATGCTTTGGCTTTTGTGTTTGCTTTTGCCCAAATAAAGAATAAAGCGGTTGGGCATCCCCAAAATCGAGCTGTGCCCAAATACAATGTCCAATAAATGAAATATTTAAACCGAGTGCCCATGCACATACGAAATAATAAATATTTATCAAGTACTTCAATAAATAAGTGCACCTAAATAAATATTAGTGCCACATATTAAATGATAAGACGCGTGCCCATTAAAAATGATAATTTCTTCTAGGTAATTTGAATACATGCCATCGCTCGGTGCTTCCCAACGCCACCATTGCGTGCTCTACACATCAACTTAAGCATTCACAATTGTTAGAAAATAATAAAATTAAACCAACAAAAGTGAATACCCAGTAGCCTTCAGCTACAAAATAGATAAATAGGTTGGAACTATGTCCTAACCTTAATTTAATGTGAGTGCACTCTAAACTCATAAACGTCCATTAATTTAAATATGTATTTTGCAGAATCAGCCCCGCTGTGGAATCACCCATGTGCACATTAAATTAATCTAACGATCGAAAAGAACAGGCGTCCCCGTCAACTTCTTGCATAAGGAATCCACCTTGTGTATGAGCCACGGAAAATAAATATAGTTTTACGGAATCCACCATGGAATATGCCCCATGGCATTAGATTTATTTGAGTATAATCTTAACCTTAGTTCTCTTTTTAACAAGTTCAATCCCATGAAGGTTCATAATATACTATCCATTTTACTAAGTTGTCTCAAGGAAAAGGGCATGCTAATACCCTGTTTTAACTATAGTCTTAAAATAATGGGTTTCTTATAGATAACTAACCGATTGTTCCATCATTGTAAGCAAAGAATATCTTATGGGATAGCATTCGACATATGGACTAGGTTCCATCACAGGAGGGGATGCTCTAAAATTCCCTCCTCAGCAACTAGACTATTGTCCCCATCTACTTGAATGTAAGGTATCCACAATGATTCTTGAATCAAGTAGCTATTTTATGCTATTTTGATTTTTTCATTAACAATCATTACAACAAGTAACATAATGAAGAACATTGCATAACATAAATACAAAGAGGGACACTTGGGCTTACCAGTTTGTGTAGGTGAAACTTTGTTCATTTGTGCGATCAAGATGCTTAGCTCTAGTGCTCCTTCTCTTGGGGACCATCGTATACACATGAATGATCCGACACATGCTCTTTGCTTAGCTCCTTCCTTGATCCTTTTAGAGCTCTCATATTATCTTCAAAATGATTTTTAGTCAGGCCAAGAGGAGTATTGGGCTAGATAAAGGAATTTGGGGAGGGAGAAAGGGTTATGGATAGGGTAGAGATTTAAGATAGCACTTAGGGTTGGAGAAGAAAATGGATTCTTTGGTGTAGAATGGTTTATGGACTATGGTTTAATCAATAAATATAATCCATATGATCTATCTCCAAGGTACTTGTAAGCAATATTTTCTCATTGAGCCTTCAAATGATAGGGTAAGGATTGGAATTTGGTAGAATTTGAGATCAAGAAGGGCACAAAGATATGATAGTTTGAATAGGGGTAAAGGAAAAAGGTGATTAATGAGGGTAGTGGATACAAGGAGGAGATGGATTTGATGTAGCCTTCCAAAATTTGAGCTATCTTAGACCTCTTTGTTTTTTAATCTCCTGTCTACTCCTCTCTATCTTTGTCTTCTCTCCCCCCTTTCTCAAATGATTGTGTCCTTTCAAGAATTATCAACCACTTTGCCTCACTCCCTAGCTTAGTATATAGCCTTATTAATAATCCAAATTAGCTTCGCTTACCCTCACTTTACTTGGCTCATCTCATAGTGTTCTGGTCAATGGAGTCCTCCTCTCCTTCTTTGAATTGGTGGTATGGTTTGATTACTCCTCTTCTTGACTTAGCATGGTGGCTAGGCTTGTCTCTTTTTCCTTGAAGCTTCACTCCTCACCGAGTCCTTTTGTGATGGTAGTGGCATCTTGATCCTCTCTCTTCTTGTCATGAAGACGCCGTACTCGAGTTGATAATGTGATGAAGTAGGAGAATGGGGAGGAAAAAACAATAAATCTTTGCAATTGATTATTATTTTTTAAAACTATCTTTCTTTTAATCTAAGTTCATATGCTTTATGACTTCAAGGCTTGGGACTTATAGGTTTAAGCGTAGGGATCTTTTTCACACTTTTCCAACTTTTGACAACTAATATATCTATCAATTAGAAAAACATCCCTCTAATCTTAATCCGACAAAGATTCACTGAACAAAACATAAGCTAGTTCCTTATCCTAGAAGGCATGATCTCATGCGCTCATCTTGTTTAAATCAATTTCACATTAGAAGTATTTGTAAGGATCCCATGGTGTGACCCGGCCCTAAGTTCTTATGACCTTGCTTGAAGCTTCCAGATCGTTGCAAAACTTTGGCTTCACATGTGTCATGAACACCCACCTTTTTTTCTGTAGAATGGTGTGTCTGAAGTTACATTGAACGATTGATCAAGAAACAGATATATATATACAATACAATAATGGATCAGATATGTCGGTTGCAAGGGCGGTCTGTTTTAGAATAATAGGTTTAAAAGATCTTCTTTCAAGATCTCGACTAGACAACAATAATTAAGTAGTACCTATTCTTTAGGGCGAATGACTCAGTGCTGAAGCATCTTGAGACTTGGAGGCTGGTGAAATCTCTTTATAAACAGTAGCTCTACAAAGACAGGTTGGTGTTGTTAACTTGTGGGCAATCAGTGTTTTCCGGTGATTCATTTCTCTCTCTCTCTCTCTCTCTCTCTCTCTCTCTATCTCTGTCTCTCTCCCTCGACTGTCTGAAAGGATCAAGAACAGGGTATCAGCTGCTCTCTCTTTCTCTCTCTCTCTCTCTCTCTCTCTCTCTTTGTGTCCTGTGTTTTGCCATGGCTCAGCCTGGAGGATATTATCAATCAGGTAATAACAACGGGCCGGCCCCTTACGGACCCCTGTTTGTGCTGGGGATAGTAGCGCTGGGGCTCATCCTCCCGTGGTACCTGTCGTATGAGCCGGTGGTGGGGGAGATAACGCAGCAGGTGAAGGTCGGGGTGATGCTGCTGCCGGTGCTACTGCTGCTGGCCCTGCACTTCATGTCCTCCTCCCCCTCCTCTCAGAGCAGCTCCTCATGGCTGCCCCTGCCCTCCGACCCTTCCTCCATCCACAAGCTCGGGGGTTCCCCTCTCGGCGTCGGCGTCGTCCTCTTCCTCATCCTCGCCATGATCTGGTACCAGTCCGACTTCCTCGAGTCCTGGCATCCCTTTGTCCGAAGCTGATTTAGGATACAGTCTTTGCTAGACAATATCCAGAAGGAAGAAGAAGATATGGATATGATTCGTCTTGTCAATATGCAGGCTGTCTGAGCTTCAGTCTTTCGCTCATGCAGGCTGTCTCAGCTTCAGTGTCTGATGATGTTCTTTCTTTGTTACATCGGAAGCGCAATCTCTCCCAGCCATGGTACACCCATGTTGGGAGCTTAAAAGCAGCTGGCAGAACGGATGACCTCCATTGCCATCCTGCAGCTGCAATATTTTGCTGTCCGTAGGCATATATATTCCGACCTCGGGCATGTACGTATATGCTATTGTATATCTATACTCTATATAGAAGTCATTGAACATGTCTTAGATTGATAATGTAGAGCCTTATTGGTCAGCAATGGCGTCCGGACGAGTCTCGACTTTCTTTTACTTCAGATAATTTGTTGTGTGTGTCTTTACAAGAAATGTCTTGGCGAAAGAATGCGAGGTTTTGTAATTAAAAGTCGTGGAACACAAACCCTGTTACGCAGTCGCCTTCAGGGCGGTTGCAAGGAATTGTGTACGTAACGTAAGAAGCCGAGTTCGATTCCCAGGGACGGACGCTTGGATTTGTAGCTCTACCTGGATCGTGCGCTGTGAGGGTATCTAATATATTATTAGCTTGCTGTAAGTGGCATCACGCTAGAAAAGACCACAAGCTTCATAAATGAAGCTTTGAAGAACTTGGCTAAAGAAATATTGTCCTCTTTCATATCCCCTCTACTCTTGGAGAAAAGCATTTAGTGTTTAGAGAGAGCTTGGCATTAGCCGTGCTTCCTACACACTTCGTGAAAATTGCATTCACCTATTCCCTTGGTGAAAAATATTGCTAAGATAAAACTGACCGTGGAGCATTAACAAAGACCATCCTTAATATGAGTATTGGTTTATATCTACACAAAGACTTTTAACTATAAATAAGACTTTTAAATGCGCAAAATGTGTAAGGTTCATCTACTATCTTGCATGATCTTTTATCATATTTGGAGTAGAATGATCCTAAATTTGAAGGGTTTTTTTTTTCAAAATTTGAACTTCTTTTAACGTAACATTAGGAAATTTAAACTTAATGTCTTCAGAAAAACACAAGAGTGACTTGTAAAATTTGGAGTCTAAGTTATCACCGTACTTCTCATCTAGGATATTATCATTGAGAGCCCAATAATGTCTATGTTGCATTCCTCCTAACCCTAGCCTTATAATTTGCTACAAAAGTGGATGCAAAACGTTGTAGTGGTTCAAGTAATATTTTACTATATTTGAAATTGACATATGCATATGATATCAAGATTGGATTGGAGTCAAGAACCAATATTGTAAGATAATAAAATAAAAGATTCAAAAGCAGTATTGAGAGAATGTACTTTTTACAAAGATTAGATTCCCAAAGTGCATTAGATTTAGTTTAGTTAAAACAAGATTGGATGACAATTTTCATCTAATTGTAATTCTCTTAATGAATAGTGCCACTACATATATCAAATTGTTTCATACACTTGCAATGTTTTGATACTCAATAATTACATCTTTCAAAAATTGTTTTTTTGATTGATCTTTACTTGTTGAAGAGAAATGGAATATTTTATAGAGTCCAAATTACCACACAAGTGAATTTTTTGCTATAAGACTAGTGTTAATGAGAGTTAAAAAGCTTAGTCCCACTACTCTCATTAGCCAAATGTTGTGTAAATTGTTTTTTTTTTGACTAATCTTCAAAGTTGACGAGAAATGGAATATTTAATAAAGTCCAAATTACCACAAGTAATTTTTTTGCTACAAGACTAGTGTTAATGAGAGTTCAAAGCTTAGTCCCACTACTTTCATTAGCCAAATGTTGTGTAAAATTTGACTAAAAACATTTTAGAGCTCCTTAAAACTACACCATGATCAATCTTCATGGGCACATACCAAGAAAATCAAATGGGATGTACATAGTTAGGAGCATAAGGATTAGGATAAGGAGTTTTGCTAGTAAAATGAGTATATGATCAAAAAGGCTCAATTTAACCGTCATACAAGTTGATCATATACTCATTTTACTAGCGAAACTCCTTTATCCTAATGTTAAGTACAACTCTAGAATCTTGAGCATTTGATCCCATAGAAACGGGAGGATCTTTTGCAAGGCAGGTTAGTATAGCAATCCGAGTGGCTCCTTTCGTGCAAGGAACGCTATCCTACTTGGTGGTAGCTTCACTGTCGCCAAGCGAGGTGCAAGGGAAGTGAAGCTCTATCACACAATGGGTAATGCTATCACAAAACATCAACATGCTTTACTTTCCTCTACTCGTGCAACCTTTCTATCTCTCACCCCTTTCACCAGGTGCCTTTTACACCTCCCCCCTCTATATCCACACTCACTCAATCACTCTCTCCCTTCCTCTCTCTCTCTCTCTCTCTCTCTCTCTCTCTTATACACATGTATAAAAGGCTAGATATGCATTTGCATCTAGGAGTACATAGGCTCATATATACATGCAATGACCATACACCAAACTTGTAAACTTGTATCCATAAGTGCTCTACACAACAATTAGAAGCCACTCTAGATGATCCTTGGATGCTACAATGAGAAATAACATTGCCACGGTGAAATGAATCACAAATGAAAGATATATGAGCCACACCACAAAGTTTAAGTCTGTCCAAGCATTAGATGCAAACTCTCAGTATTAATAACCCACACAGGTGAAGCAAAGCCTAAAACCAAACTTTGTTTTAGAGACTGCGCCAATAACCTTGCACTACAAATTCAAGTATCAACAAACCACAAAGTGCCACTCCTTGATTGTGCATATGCATCTACATCCAAATGTTACAAAATTTTGAAACTTTCCATAGGGCCTAACCAAAACGAACCTTTCTTTTCTTTGAGAAATAATTGGGAAAATTTTCACTCTCCAATATAGCATGGCTAGCTGAAGCAAGCCCCATCGCCACTCTTCGCCTTGTTGATGGTACAGGGGACATGATCGTCTTTCGTCTCTTTCTTGTACCTAAAATTTTAGAAGCCCACAACATAAATGTAAGCACATCTAACAATCAATGAAGATTACTTAACATGAAACCAACAATACTTGGCCTACTATCTGCAAATCACTCAGTAAGCATTCTAGCGTCGCAAAACAATCAAGGTCTTTAGATCCAAAGACATCACCCACCCTGGTGGTACTCTATCAATGTGAGATCGTCGAAACCTCTTATCCTATTCAGCTTCACCCACATGTACTTGAAAACATTGAGTATATCGACAATGTAGTCCTCCCTCCCCTAGTCTATGTCTCTCCTTTGTTTGCGACCCCTCTCCCACACAATTTTCACATCTCTTCTTGTCTTCACACACACACACACACACACACACACTCTCTCTCTCTCTCTCTCTCTCTCTCTCTCTCTCTCTCTCTCTCTCATGTACATATGCATAAAAGGATAGACATGCATTTGCATCTAGGTGTATAGAGACTCACATATGTATGCAATGCTTTTTATGCACCAAACTTGTAAACTTTACCCATGCATACTTTGCATGATATTTAGAAGTAGCTCTATACGATCCTTGGATGTTACAATTGGAAAAAACATTGCACAAAACCATAAACAAAAGACATACGAAATGCATATTTTGTATCCTTGAGTGGAAGAACCCATATGCTTGCTTACTATATTCTCTCTATTCCGAATCTCTCTCACTATTTTTTGCCTCTTTTTCCCTCTCCCTACTCGTCTTCACCCTCCCCCCCTCCATTTGCGACTCTTCTCTCGTATATTTGTTAACCATCTCTCTTTGTCACATCTATCATCCTCATTCCCTCCCTCCTCCCTTGTTATCTTTCTTCTCCCTCAGCAACCTCTATCTCTTCCTCCCTCCCCTCAACAACCTCTATTGCTTCCTCCCTCAGCAACCTCTATCTCTTCCTCCCTCCCCTCTTTTCACCTCTCCCTCCCTCCCCTCTTTTATCCCTCTCCTCTACTCTATCTCTCACCCCTTTTACACCTCTCCCCTCTCTATTCACACTCACTCACTCACACTCTCCCTCCTTGGATGTTACAATCAGAAATAACATTGTTATGCTGAAACAAACCACAAAGTATCCAAGCATCAAATACAGACTCTCAATAGTATTAACAATCCACACAGGTGAAGCAAAGCCCAAAACCAAAGCTTGCTCTAGAGCTGATAATTTTGAACCATAAATCCAAGTATCAACAAACCACAAAGTGTCACTCCTTGATTATGCCTATGCATTTACATCAGTACATCCTTGTACACAATGTTCGTTGTGACATTCACAACCAACAACGCTTCCATTCTCATCTAGTAAGATCCTCACACCGCATGAGGATTTCACCCTTGAAAACACAACATGCAACTGTCCATGTGTAAATACTGGTGTCTTTCAGTAAAGACCAACAACAGACAATGTCTGGCCTTGTGACTTATTGATTTTCATAGCAAATGCTAGTCGAATAGGAAATTGCCTCCGCCTCATAGTAAACGGAAATTGGAAGGTGCTAGGAATAAAAGTGATCCTAGGAATGAAAACCCGTTCCTCTACATTTGTCCCTGTTATTATCTCAGCATCTATCACCTTTTTATTGAATGCCTTACATATCAACCGTGTACCATTACACAAACCTTTTATTGGATTTAAGTTTCTAAGCAGAATAATAGGTGCATTCATCTTTAGAAACAATAGATGGGGAGGAAATCCACCTCCAAGATCTAGTGTATTTAAATACTCTACAGAGTATAAAAATGAGCTATCACCCGTCTCTGCAATTGAATCCGCACTATAGTACTGTATTACTTCTCCTGGCATCGATTGCAATGCACAACGATTCAAAGAAGCCACCTTTGTATTCTGCGCTGCAAGTATAGCACGCTCGCTGAAATATGCTCCAAAGTCTCTCACCGTGGACACTTCACCATACACACTATTAACCAAGGTTTCGATAGAGTGTCCTTTCAACACCATGCTAGATGGAATATGTAACTTATCACAATTCTCCGTAATACCCACTCCATCCTCTATCCCTTGAATCCAACTAATAAATCCATTATCCATTACACCACCAACGGTTGACATCCTCATATTCCCAGATAACCTTAGCACCTTAACATATTGCCATAAATGAGAGTAACATAGTGTCGCATTAACAATATCTTCATGGGAGCCCTTTATCACGATGGGTAGGATCTGCCTAAAATCACCTCCAAGCAAAGTGACCTTTCCACCAAATGGTTTATTACAGCTCATAACATCTCTTAAAGTTCTTGAAATGTGATAAGGATCGAAGCTTGCACTCGAGAGCTATGGTAGGAGAGCAAGAGCAAGAAAGAGAGAGACAAGAAATACAAACTCCAACAGTCACAATGTGTGACCAGGCCTTCCTTTATTCAAACTGTTACTAAAAGAATAAATAATAAAGTGACGATGACGGGCGCCCGCCACCTACAGTGTGCAGTGGCGGTGACTGTCAGTGTAGTAATACATGGGCGGCTAGGCGGAGGCGCCTTTACCCCTAACAACCTCCCACTTAAAGGCGAATCTGCCCTAGTGAGGAGCGAAAAGAAAGAAAGAAAAAAGACAGTACAATATGTACACATGTACAACAGGATGAGGAAAGACATCATCTCATCCCACGTCCATCAACCTCCTGAGAAAGGCAAAGCGCTCTATAGAGAGGCTTTTCCTGAGCAGATCTGCAGGATTCTAGTCAGTCGAGATCTTGACAAGGTCAACAGACTTGTCCTCAATGACCCTACATATGAAGTGATACCTCACCTCAATGTGTTTCGTCTTCGCATGGAAGACCGGATTCTTGGCTAACTGAATAGCACTTATAGAATCCGAATGCAGTGTAGGGATAGCATCAATACCAAGGTCAACAACCAAACGACCCAACCAAATGGCCTCCTTGCAAGCCTCAGTGGCTGCAACATACTCAGCCTCGTAGTAGAAAGGACCGTGCATTTATGCACACTAGACATCTAAGAAACAACACCTCTAGCATAGATGAATATATAGCCGGAAGTGGACTTCCTACTATCTGCATGTCCTGCATAATCGGAGTCAGTGTACCCCACGACTTTTGTATCCTGGCTGCCATAGCATATACACATATTTGCAGTGCCCTTCAGGTGCCTCATGATATCCTTCACAGCATCCCAATGCTTCTTGCCAGGTGTAGCCATATAGGGTGCCACAATACCAACTGCAAAGGCAATATCTGGACGAGTGGCGATCATGGCATACATAAGATTGCCCACTGCGGATGCATAGGGAAACTTGGCCATCTCGGCCCTCTGCTCATCTATCTGCGGACAATCAGCTTGTGATACCTTCACATAAGAAGGCAATGGACAGCCAATAGGCTTTACGTCCTACATGTGGAAGCGCTCAAGGACTTTATGAATGTACTCCCTCTGTGACAAGTAGAGGAGTCCTTGATGCCTGTCGGGTCTAATACGCATACCAAGTATGTGAGAGTCTTGTCCCATATCTTTCATCTCAAAGCTCTTCTTGAGCTGAGCCTTAAGAGCATCTAGCTCATCATGAGCTTTCCTTGCTATCAGCATATCATCCATATAGAGTACCAAAATCAATAAAGAACCATCACTGGCTTTCTTCGTGTAAAGACACAGATCCATAGCACTCCTACTGTAGCCCTGCGACTGCATAAAGGCATCAAACTTATGATACCACTCCCTAGGCGCGTATTTCAAGCCATAAAGATTTTTCTTCAATTTGCACACTATGTACTCCTTGCCAGGTTCTGCAAAGCCCTTAGGCTGCTCCATATAAATATCATCATGCAAGTCCCCATGTAATAAAGTCGCCTTGACATCCATCTGGTATAAATCCAAGTCAAGCTGAGCAACCAAAGACAATACTAAGCGTAGGGTGGTCATCTTAACCACAAGAGAAAAGATCTCATCAAAGTCCACACCATGCTCCTGCTTAAAATCCTTTGCTACCAATCTAGCCTTGTATGCCGGCTTGGGGTATCCAGGGGTACTTTTCAGCTTGTACACCCACTTGCATGGCAAAGCCTTCTTGCCCTTAGGCAAGGAAACCAAATCCCAAGTCTTATTTTTATGCAAGGATTCTATCTCAGACTACATAGCCCTCTCCCAGGAGTGACTGTTACCCCTATGCATAGCCTCATCATAAGTGAAAGGCTCTCCTGCATCTGTAACCAAGACATAATGCATCGAGGGCTGAAATCTATCAAGTGGACGTCTGTCTCTAGTAGACCGACGACAGGCTCTGTTGCTTGCCTAGCTGCTTATCCAACACCCTGACCATGAGCATCTGCTGCAGCTGTAGGCTGTCCAATTGGCTATGTGGGAGCTCTCGGCTCCTCCTGAAATATGACCCTGCGGATCTCAACAACTCTCTCAGGCTGCCGATGCATCTTGTCTTCATGGAAGACTACATCATGACTGCGGATGACTTTCCGTGCCTGCGGATCCTAGAGACGGTAACCCATCTTGCCTGCATCCCCATAACCAAGGAAAATGCATTTGACACTCTTAGGATTCAACTTACTTCTCTTGTCCTTGGACACATGGCAAAATGCCTCACATCCAAAGACACGGAGATGCGCATAAGAGGGAGGTTTTCCAGTCCATACTTCCTCTGCAACCTAAAAATCCAAACCACTAGAAGGTGATCTATTTATGACATGCATAGCTGTACTAACTATCTTAGCCCAAAAGCTCTGTGGTAGGCCTGCATGGCTAAGCATACTACTGCGTACACGCTCCTGGATGGTTCTATTCATCCGCTTAGTCAAACCATTCTGGGGGGGTGTAGGGGGCGGTCAACCGACACTTAATACCCCGCTCATCACATAATTGCTCAAAAGCACGTGAGACATACTCACCCCCATTATCTGTTCTTAGGCATTTTAGCCTATACCCAGACTGGTTTTCAACCAATGCAAGCCATCTCTGAAACACAGCCAAGACATCGGATTTCAGCTTAATGGGATAAGCCCAAACTTTTCGTGAAAAATAATCTATGAACGCAACAAAATACCACCACCCATAGACTGACAAGGCATGGGCCCACAGACATCCGAATGTACCAATGCCAAGGGCTCACTCATGTGTGGCCTACCAGACTTCTTATGCGTAGACCTAATCTGCCTGCCATAAAGACAATGCTCACATGAATCAAAACATGCATAATCAAGGGGTGGTAAGTACTGCAAACCAGAAAGCATTTTCATTCCCTTCAAAGACATATGATCCAAACGGGCATGCCAAAGAGATACATGGGGAATAGAACCCACACACAAAACATGATCAAGGGAAGAAGCGGATACAATCAAGGGATAGAGGCTGCCAGCCTTGGCACCTCTCGCAATCACAAGTTTGCCACGAGTGATCTTCCATGCAGAGTCTCCAAAAGATACATGATAACCTGCGTCATCAAGTTGTCTAGCTGACAGGAGACTGCGTGTCAAAGAGGTACATGACATACATCCTGCATAACAAATCTGCTGCCAGAAGGAAACTGCAGCCTAACATCACCATTGCCCACAATATCAAGAGAGCTGTCATTACCCAAGCGCACAGAACCCGAAACAATACGGTATGAATGAAACCACTCTCAGCAAGGTGTCACATGAAAGGATGCACCTGAGTCCAAGAGCCAACACTGTGCATACATAGAGTGTATCTTTGTCATCTGCGAAGCACTAGAAGAAGCTGCAAGGATATAATCATCATCAACATCCTCAAGCTGCATAACATTGATCTCTTCAATTTTAACACTAGACTTTGCAGGCACAGAAGACTTATACTGCACTTTGTCTTTCGCCTTATCTTTGCGCATTTCATTGCGCAGTTCATGGCATTGTGGCCTAATATGGCCCTTTTTCCCACAATGGTGACAAGTAACATTTGCATTCCTGCCACGGGATTTGCTATGTGACTTTCCACGAGACTTGGACCGAGATTTTTGAGAATCCCGTCCACGGTCACTGCCACTACCATGCTTTCCATATCCATCATTCCTGTCTCTAACTGTCATAGCATGCGACACACGAGAGGCATCCAAATTCTTACGATTAACCTCTTCCTGCAGAAGAGCACTCTCAACATCAGATAATTTCAAGGTAGCAATAGAGGCACATAATACAGTGCGGAATACATCCCATGACTCATTAAGAGTACCAAGCAAGAAAAGAGGAGTGCCCTCTGCAAAAGTGATGTCCTGCAAAGTCAAGTTCTTGAGTATAGCATGGAATTGGCTCAAGTGAGCAGACATAGTCACATTCTCCTTCATGCGCAGATCCATAAGCTACTTTAGCCAATACATCTGACTCGCTGGACTTTTCTTGTCATAGAGATTCTTGATTTTATCCCACAACTGCCATGCACTCTGTTCTTCCTCAAATACATTGTAATGAACCTGTTCTGTGAGAGATAATACAATAGTGGACTTGCATAACTCATCAAGCTCAAGCCATTCCTCATCTAGCATAGTTACACCTGCCAAATCTAGCTCTTCCAATAAGAGTAATTCGTACCATCAAGCTTAGTGATGTTGAAAATAGCATGATCAGTGGACGAACTCACCATAATGCAGGCTGGAAGACTGTAGATAGTTTAAAACTGCATGCTGTTTACTGCAGAAAATGACCAAAAAATCACCAAAATCGAGAGAAAAATGGCGAGAAAAGTGTAACCAAAGCTGCTGCCCACCAAGTACTAGTGAAAGTACATCATTTTAGAATATTTCAGCATGAAAAATCCATGTCAGTACGGAGTTATATGCTTGCTGTAATAAATGACAACATGGTACTATGAGAGTCAATTGCTGACTAAATCACTGCACTCAGCCAATAAATGACAGCCAAGACATGACCAGCCATAAATGGGCATAAATCAGCACCAAACAGTCATCAAGACCCTGAGCAAACACCCAAACATGTCACCAAAGCATCCTCAGTGAGTAGGCATACCCTCTGGACAGTAGGGCAAAGTATACATAACACTGGCAAGACCTGACACCAGTGTGTGTATGCTCACTAGAGTGCAAAGCCTAAGCTCAGGTCAAAAGCAATTCCAAGGTATCAGTGCATGAACCATGCAACATGTAAGTGTAAGAGTTCCCAAAGTCTCAAGTATCTGCAAAATGCTCAAATATCATAAACCTCCTGCTCAATGTTGGTCAAGCATACAAGATGCTCCCACTGGTTCAAAAGGCAAATAAACGAGCTCAATAGCTCAAGCAAACCAAGTCAAAGTACCAAAGATAGGGAACCAAGACAATGCCTCAATAGCATCCAAGGTCATAATAGAAAAAGCCAAGTTGTAATGGAAAAATCCAAGTCAATATCCAACTACTCAAGGGAATACTCAAATGAATGTCGAGACGAGCTCAAAAAATTGCCATCCACAGCCAAAGCATAAAGCATTCACCAAGACATCATAACCCGTACTGGGTAGCCTAGGCATAAACCATGTCATAGATGAAATGCCAACTACAAAGAAGTGACAATCAAACCCAAATCGAGGTCTAATCTCAGCTCAAAAGCATTCTAGAGCATAAACAAGACATGTGGCATAGTCCAAATACATCATGACATCATACTGAGTAGCCGGGAGCACCCCGTGACCAATAGGCATAACCCAACTATAACATAAATAGCCTTAGTCTTGAAGTTTCCAGTAGCATATAACTTCTATAAACTGAGCATATCAGTGCTCAATCCAAGCTCAAATCCATAGGCAAGCCATAGGTATATATTCTCGTATGTATAGGCACCAACCGGGCATAATCGGGCATCAAATGCCAAGACCTGTAAGCATAAAATTGAAGTAACAGGTGGTTTTCCTGTTTTGGACAAATATAGGATTGTTCAAAAGAGTCAATGGCTGAGCTAAATCAGCTCCAAATGCATCTCACATAAGAGGCATAACATCCACAAGTGATCCGGTATCAATAGACATTAGTAGAAGCATCACATAAGCCATAGGGATACAAATACATGCTATCTCAGACCTGAAATCTATTGTAAAATATTTTTTCATAAAAAATTGGCGAATCTGACATCATCATTGCATCCGGAGCATGCCAAAACCCTAAGTTAGACTCTTACCTTGCCTGAATTGGGTTCCGAATGCCCGAGATATGACAAAAAGAGTGATTTTTGGGCCAGATTTTGAATCAGGAGCAAAAAAAATGTGAGCTGGCTAGGGGGTTTGCTATCCCATGTGTTAAAAATGGGGTCCAAAGAGGGCACAAATGGGGGCCAAAGAAGGCCTACACCAAGCCTCAGCAAGCCTTGATAGGCTGGAAGCAAGATCTAGGTGAAGGAAGCTCCAAGAGGTGTGAGCTATGGCCCACAACCTGTGAAAACCCTATTTACATAGACCTGTGGACTGAGATAAATCTCTAAAATAATGAAGCAATACCTCAATGTCAATGCCTTGATGGTGCCTCAATAGATCGGGAAGAACTTCGGGAAGCCGGGGAGTGACGGGAGCTCAAGAGAATGAGCTATGGCTGCCGGGAAGGAGACCCAATGCGAGTGGGGAGTCGATGGGAAGTTGAGAATGCCACGAGCCAAGCTCAAGAGTTGGGAAGCTGTGCTCTGATACCAGTTGAAAGGTGAGAAGGATCGAAGCTTGCACTTGAGAGCTATGGTGGGAGAGCAAGAGCAAGAAAGAGAGAGACAAGAAATGGGAGCTCCAACAGTCACAATGTGTGACCGGACCTTCCTTTATTCAAACTGTCACTAAAAGAATAAATAATAAAGTGATGGTGACGGGCGTCCGCCACCTACAGTGTGCAGTGGCGGTGATTGTCAGTGTAGTAATACATGGGCGGCTAGGCGAATGCGCCTTTATCCCCAACAGTTCTATCAACAACTTCAAATGCAAACCTGTGCATCATGGGAGCCTCATTCCACAAAATAATGCTCGACTGTCTGAACGGCTGAGCAAGATCGCTCTGAACAGGAATATTACAGGTGGATCAATTACATAGATCCAATGGAATTTTAAACCTCGAGTGAGCAGTACGACCGCCCTACAGAAGCAAAGCAGCAATGCCAGATGATGTTGTTGCTAATGCTATATGCCGACCACTATGCAACCTAGCAAGTAAACACTTGTAAAGAAATGTCTTTCTATACCCACGAGGATCATCCAAAAAAAAAACATCCCTAGATTTTTCACCAATAGCACCTATAATTGCATTATTATATACAACTCTCTGTTCGTCATTCAATATTGCCTCCATAGAAACACAAACTCTACGTTGCTCTAGTATATCATATGCATATCCATCTTCTAAAAGAGGGTTAGTACACAATTGAGAATCTGTTCGACGAGGTTTTGGCAACACGCTGCTCCACACCACCCACTCAGAAACACGTGAGGCCAATGATCAGTTGCAGAGAAAGCTTTAAAGTCGGACAATCTTCATCCGTGTTGTCGTAAAAGATCCTGAAGATGCAATAAAGCCCTGTTTGATGCCTCTTATTGTAGAACAGTAGAAGATATATGCACATGCTCTAGCTGTAACTTATACAAAATATCATCTACCATTGGTGACATAAATCTATCCCAAAGCTGACCAGGCTGCGCAGGCTCATAGAAGACCAAAATTGCAGCAAACAAAGCACGCAGTTGGGCACCAATTTGTACAAATGCAGCTTCTTCCAAGTACATAGCACAATTATCATCACCCTCTAACATGCCCTTTGCAATGCAGGCTTCCTTAAAGGTGTTATACACCACGTTGCCAACAATATGCAAATCATCAAAATATATACATCCTCGAGACACTGTTAAGAGCATTCGCAAGTATTAATGCTCACCAGATGTGGGCGGCACAAAGTATATTCGACCACACGTATTTCCACACTTTCTCTTTGTCCATACCTTTCGTTGTGCATTCCACACCCAATACACTGAGAAGTCTTGATAGCGAATAGCTCGAGCCTCTGGATGAATACAATTGCACACAAACCATTCCGTAAGAGTAGTTTTCATTATATCTTCATTCTGCATAACATCTAATATATTGACTGTATCTTGAAACACCACACAATTCTCATCAGCCAAGTGCACTTGCAACCGCTGTATATCAGGCTTCTCATTGTGCAATGCATAGTCATATATTCGCCAACACGCTTCTGAAGCAAAAACATACTGTGCATCTCGATCTCATCCACTTCACAAAAGGTCGTACCATTTAACCTTGAGTTTCCAACAATGTATGCATCATATCAGAATGTTTTTTTATGAAAGACTCAAGCAGTCAAATCAAGACGATCATAAGCACTTTGTCCAGGAAATAAAGCATTAGTTATCTTGAACCACTTTGGATTACATGTCATCGTTATAAAGAGATCAGGTTTTCCCTTACTCCGCACTATAGCCATGGCATCCTGATACAACTGATACATCAAAACCACCCTTTTACCAACAGAGGCACCAATAATTCCTAGTGGCCCATCATCCATCACTCCTATCATATATGCTAAGCACTTATAAACTTTCGAGCGTAAAATCGATTGATTTTGACGACACCAAGCCAACCTACATTGCTATATACTACAATCAACATCAACACTAAATTGTTGCAACAATCAACCACCCGCAACATACACACCTCAGTGTCCTCACACACTTGTAGTCGAAATGCATAAAATTGCATCTGAGTAACACAATCCTTATTAGACAATCCATGTATATTAATAGGAACATTAACACCACTATAAGGTGCCTTTACATACTGAGGGCTGAAATGATGAACGGGCTGCCTCTTACCCATCCAACCTCCAATCCTCACTAAGAGAACTAAAGAGGGGCACCACCTAGCCAAAGGGAGGATGGGCTAGGACATCCCTTTTCTCAAAGAGAATCAAGAGAACCAAGACACAAATTTACGAGAGAGAATATATGTACTAGACACCATATTGAAAATATAAGAGAGAGAGATGAGAGGAGAGGGATACAAGGGGAGAAGAGGTAGAGGAAGCTTGCCATTATGTTATATGGAATGAGAAGATGAGAAGAGAGGGAGATAATAGGAGAAGAGGTAGAGGAAGCTTGCCATTATGCTACATGGAATGAGAAGATGAGAAGAGAGGGAGATAATAGGAGAAGAGGTAGAGGAAGCTTGCCATTATGCTACATAATAAAAGAACTCACTCATAGCTTACCTCAAAGAGATGAGGATATTCTAGAGTGCTCTCATAGACTTGTCATTCTTCTTCCTCTCCCCTTCTTCATTCTCCATGGGCTCTTTATATAGCCTCCATGAGGGATTAGATTAAGCTAATCTTCTTGATTAACATAATCCTGGATGATGTATGGCATCTTTGAAAATATGGAGAATAGTGGATGGGACAAGTCCCCACCTTGGTCATCATGCAAGAAGCCAAGGGTGGTGGTAGACAAAATAGAGAAATGGAGCTAGATTACAAGAGGTGGGTGTCCAAGGCACATTATTATAATATATTTACAAGAAGGATAGAGTGGAAAGTTGGTGTGGTGAAAGAGAGAAGAAAATTGCATGTAGCCAGCAGTCTGGGCCTTCGTAACTTCAAATCCGTGAGGAATTTGAAAAAAGTTTCTTCTGCAACTTTGTAGACCAGGTCGAAACCAATCGGGCATTGCGGGAATTTTCTTGAAATTCACTTTTTCTTGGGAGTTATTGAGATGATAAAAAACGGCTTCTAAAAGCTGCTTTGACTTTAGTCTCCCATATGTATATAAATACATATAAGCATGTGACAAAAGGGGTCCATGCTTGTAAGCTTTTGTGCAAGATCCAAATGACACCATGATGTGGATATTGACTTGTGTGCTAGGGTGAGGTGTCCTCTAATGATGGTGATAGATTCCAAATCTTAGTGATGCAGACGGAGCCCATGTGTAGTTGGAGGCTAGTCCTTTGAAAAATCTATGCACTCACTCAACTCCTAGATGTAATCCATTTCCATCTTCACTAAGATAACCATCCCTTTTACCCTTTACATTGACATGCCTCCTAAGAACTTGTTCCCCCCATTTTCTAGAGTTATCATAATCGAGAAGCAATATAGCATACCTAGTGCTTGAAGAGTAAACCCAAAGTGATATGGTAAGCTCTTGATAGGGGATTTGGCCAAATTTTGTGGTAATAATCCGGGTTGTAAAAACCCCGGATCATTAGCCCTTCCCTTAGGCTAGAGGTATTCATGCCTCTAGCTTGATAATGATGGTCCAATAGAGCAAGGAGGACTGCACTCCCTCATTGGTGGCTCTTCATTGAATGACTGCTCCAAAGTGTTCATATTTCTTTGAAAATAAGGCTTCAGTCGCCATCCATTTACCCTTGTCTTATGAACCTTCCCATCCATGTCACCTAGCTTATAACTGCCATTTGGATATCTCCTTATGACCATGAATGGCCCTTCCCACTTGAACACAAGTTTAGCATCCTTTCTGTTATCAAAGCGGTTATCATAGCGTAGCACAAGTGATCCTTCCCTTATGTGTTTGCTAGCCAGTTTCTTATTAAAGGTCTTCCTCCTCTCTTCAGCTTGCATGGAATCGTGTTGGACTGGTGCTTCTCTATCTAACTCCAGCCTCTCTAGATCCAAGATCCTTTCCGCTAACTTCTTATTTTGATTCTTCTCTTGACTGGCTACTAAAACATGCAAACTGGCCAGTTCCACCTCTATAGGAAACAAAGCCTCTTGGCCATAGACGAGGTGAAATGGAGTATAGCCAAGTGAGGTTCTGAATGAAGTCCTGTAGGCCCAAAGAGCTGCATTCAATTTTTTATCCCAGTGCTTGGGGTGCATGTGTACCTGCTTGGTAATTATCTTACAAATCAGCCCATTCACTTTTTCGACCAAACCATTACACTGTGGATAGTAGGGAGTAGAATGCCTATGCTTGATTTTTAGCCTTTCCATTAGCTCCCCTACTAGGTTCGCCCTAAAACCAGGATCCCGATCAGAGATAATTTCCAAAGGTGTGCCAAACCTGCAACAAATATTTTCAAACATAAATTTTCCCACTTCTTGGGCTGTGATCCTACTAGTTGCTGAAGCCTCTGCCCACCTCGTCATGTAGTCCACTCCCATTATGATGTATTCCTTGCCAGATTGAGTTCGTGGGAATGGTCCTATTGCATCAATCCCCCATTTCTCAAATGGGCCAGATGTAGTTATGGGATTTTGTTCCTCATGCACTAGCTTCCTTGGTCCGGCCTTTTGGCAATCGTCATAAGTGCGGCACCAATGTTGCATATCTCGATGTAGACTAGGCCACACAAAACCGGCTTGGAGAATCTTCCTGTTGGTTATTTCTTGAGCAAAATGTCCACCACAAACCCCCTCATGGCAGCTCTTAATCACATCCATAATCTCCTTTGATGTTGGCACCCTTCTAAGCACTGCATCCTTTCCTTTGCAATATAACACATCATTTATCAAGCGGTATTTAGTGGCCTT